>NC_141616.1:26031085-26333585 GCF_047967505.1 Dipteris shenzhenensis
TCAAATGGCAAGAGCCAATTTAGATGTTTTCATGTCTATTTTATCGATTTAATAAAACTATATGCATCAAATAATGTTGTTTATCAATTTTTGGTATACACCCCAAAATCAAGACCCCCATTGGAAAGAAAGGTAAGGAACACAAGTGCTTGTTATTATGTTTAGGAGACATTAAAAAAGAGGCCTAGTAGCCCAAAAATGGTAGCGCATCAATGCGCTATCATTTTTTGGTTTCCAGGTCTCTTTTTTGTTGTCTCACGAGCATACATATGGAGGTTATTTTACAATATAACTAAGAAGTAGTATTGAAGTAGTTCTACAATTTGGATGCATTAAGAGCATTCATATAGCAAGGAGGAATATAATAATTGAATACATTTTTTTTCAATACATATTGCTAGTGAGACTACCAAAAAGAGGCTCTACCCCTCATGATGTCTCTAGATACAGAATATGAGATTGCTTGATGCTTGGATTGCAGTTGGAAACGTTGTGTGGGCAAAGCCACTATATGCCTCAAGTGTTGGAAATTGATATATGGCTCAAGTGTTAGAATGTGCAAATCATGGCCAAAATCAAGACCCCTTAGAGATTCCATGAGGGCTATCCTTTTACTACTACACACGTCACCTTTAGTCGAGGG
The DNA here is from genome assembly GCF_047967505.1 of Dipteris shenzhenensis. Classification (NCBI taxonomy): domain Eukaryota; kingdom Viridiplantae; phylum Streptophyta; class Polypodiopsida; order Gleicheniales; family Dipteridaceae; genus Dipteris; species Dipteris shenzhenensis. The sequence continues at coordinate 26,031,729 of NC_141616.1, forward strand.
TAGAACCATTCGTCATCATAGGCAGCAAGTTCATGGGACCCCATCCCATGATCCAAGGCATTATTCAAAGACAAAGTATTTCTGACCATTCCCAAATTGAGTTTGCCAATTCCTAATCTGATTGATTTCATTTACTAGACTTGCAATGCTTGCAAAGCCCTTGCTTAAGCTTGAATGAGCCTCTTGATTTTGGGGGTATAATGGTCAAAAATGGCTTAACACACCCAAAATCAAGAGGCTCATTCAAGCTTAAGCAAGGGCTTTGCAGGTCTTGTTTGTGGGTGGCAAAAGCATGAAAAATGACAGCGCATTAAGGTGTTGCCATTCTTATGCTTCCCCTCTCTAAAAACAAGACCCCCAAGCTATTCATTGGAGACACCAAAATGAGGAGAAGGATGATGTGAGGAGTAGAGGAGCTGGCCAATGAGGGGAGGGACTTGCCAGCAACAAGCATGATGCAAGGAGGTGAGAAGGCAAAGAAGCAAGGAGGTGAGGAGGTGAGGAAGCAAGGAGGCGAGGAGGCAAGAGGCAGTCTTGAAGGGCAACAAGAGGGTGGAGGTGGCCGAAAGAGCAAGAAGGAAAGGGAGGGATGGAGATTGCTTGTAGGAAATGCTTGGATTAATGCTACAAATGCCATTTTTTTGTGTGTGTTTTGCAGCATGAAATTTTTATGGCATTTTTCTTTTAAAAAATACAACATTGTTGTGATTAATTGCGCTACAAACAACTCAAGCTGTAAAGCACCATGGATTAGTACAACAATATACATCACAAATGGATGCATACACTCATATACATCCTCGGGGGGGTCACTATGTATAAACCCTCTATACCACGTGCATTCAAGGCATATTTCTAAAATCCCTTATCTGTAAATTTTTCATTAATAAAATGTACCCCTTTTCTATACAAATCTGTAAATTTTTTCCAAAACTATTTTAAATAGTCCCTTATGTATATTTATTTCTGTAAATTTTAGAAATAAAAAATATCCTTCTGTTGAACTCACGTGATAGGGTTACGTATGATGAGTGACCCCCTCGAGTATACATCACCGATGGATGCATACACTTATACTCACATCAATTTCCAATATTGTATTAGATGGACCCTTAGCATATATGTGTGCATAGAAGACCATTTCCTACATTGATCCCTGATTTCATAGTTAAATTATTCCCTTTCTCACATTCTAACATGTGAAGATTTAATGTACATGCATTATGGGCACATTATATTGCAGTTTATGACTAACTTTTTTTATGAATGCATGATACTTGTATATGGTCAAGGAAGGTATATTATCATTTTTGAATGACAACATTACTCTATGCTCCATTTTATCCTATATTAGAAACTATGATCACTAGATATTACATAAATCTATTGCTCCATTATATCCTATACTAAAAACTATTTTGACCCAAATACATAATGCCAATTGAGGTTAGTACTCATGACAAGTGATGAAAACAATCTAATGGTATGAATGAGCTCTTGTAAATTTTGGATATATAATATGGGTACTATGTTGATTGAGCTATTTTTCTAAGGGAATATTTTTAATTTAATTACTAAATACATACAATGGTGACCTGATTCCCATCTATATGTATAATCAAGTTTTACTTTGTGTTTAAAAAAAAAGCTTTTGCATAAGGTTAAAATTCGAATAGTATTTATATTTGTTTAAGACTACCCATTGAGCTGGATCCTATCCTTATATTGAACATGATAATGTTCATAAAGATTTTATGAATACAAATAGATAGCATTGGCTCTCTTTTTAGTGGTTGGGAATGAACCCTAAAAGTACCCTAAAATGACTATGTATTCCCTTATTTGTAGCATGGAAGTGATAATGGTAGAGTGGCATAATCCCTATTTTGCTTTTTTCATAGGTTCTTTTGCTACTCATGGTTGGCAGATACACCACGACATAGATCCGAATAGATATTTGGTTTTTTGCTTCAACTTGCTTGACTAGACTTTCCTTGATGATTGTTCGATTGTGCATGATGAGTAGTCGCTGGCTTATTTGATGCATTAAGTGCAATGTTTTCCTTAAAGTTTTTCATACTACAGGATACGAGTTTGCTTATACAGGTGGAAATAGAAGCTTGTTAATGCATGGTGCATATTTTCCGTTAGATGTAATAGGATACTAGTTACAGAGTGTCTTTGCCAATTATTTCACTTGAATCATGCTCCTCCTATGCTTGAGTTTGTGGTCACATATTGAGTTTAACATAATAGTCTACATGATAATGGATGAGCACTCAACATAGTGGTTAGATGCATTCATTTCTAGTTCCGATAGAACTATCATTCAGACATTGGTCATAATAGAAGTATGGAGGGCTAAAATCCTTTTTTGGCTCTCTAAGTTTTTTAAAGCATAGTATTGTCCAAATTACATAGGTATTTTCACTAAGCAAAATTAATCCTTATGATGAAAATGTGTTTTTTTTCTTTTGACATAGTTAGTTCTATTTCCATGTTTTTGGATCAAATGTATGGATGATCTTCTGCAAGCATAAAAGACATGATATGTATATGTAGCACATGATCATGTTTACATATTTTCAGTCATATATTCTACCTTGTGATCTATCATTATCTTGCTGTGTGGATGTTCAATCTGAGTAGTGTTTGCTTTTTTTATCGCAAATTTTATGTATTGTTGTGTCTCTACCTCTCCACAATGACTCAAATTGATAGTATGGGGATGAAAGAAAAGTTAATTGTGAGTTTTAGGCATGCCTTCATTGTTCAAATATGTTTAATTTGCTTATGATCACATCAATTATTCCAATGATATTGAGAGGAATAAGATGCTGGATGAGGTTCTCGCTCGCTTGAAACCTATTTAATCTTGCTCGCTTATTTGGGGCTGCTCGCTTTTCTCCGCTCGCTTTTTGGTAATCCTCACATAGATTGACGCGGCTTTTGGGAAATCAGGTGTGGAATTGTCAACTTGCAGCTTCTCTTTGACCCATGACTCACATGAACCCTTGAAGCTCTGATAAACAATTGAATCAATTTTGAAGTAAGTTGCAAGGGCATCCCATGTTTGATTTATGGCGAAGGGTGACGTGAGTTGAACTCCTTGATGAGCGCTTCTTTCAGGGCTCTATCATGCTTAATCTCCATTGCCCGTTGAGACATTTCAATGGAGTCCTTGTCTTTGCTTGACTTGACCAAGACTATTTCTTTAGACTCAATCTCTGCTTGAAGTGCACGTACATCTTCGTCTTCCAATCCTAGCAGACACCTCATATATGTTATTGTGGGATTTTGACCCTCAAGATCACCCTGCTTCACGAATGTCAAAATCCTAATCCATTGTTCGTAGATGTCATCATCATATGTGACCATGTGTGTGTCCTTGGTAGCAAAGTTTGCGCCCATCGATACGCTTGCAACTCCTACAAAATTCTATATAAAAAAATCAAAATCATCTTAGACATTCTTCTAATCTAAATCATGTAATAGAGATAATAATGACACTAGTGCGATTCTCCCATTACCATGTCAAAAGCATGACTTGGTAACTAGAAGAATGGCACTAGTGCCATTCTCACATCAGGGAATTGACACTACTATCATTTCTTTTACAAAGCCATAAACATTCTTGAAATAAAAAATGCATACAAAACAAAGTTTATTACTCACATCCCAACTTTGTCGATCTTTATGCCCTTTGACAAGGCCTTGGGCTGGTTTCTTTGGTCATCTGAATGCAATCCACTGTGCCCTTAGGTGTTGTAAGATATCGATATATGGTTGATTTTTCAAAATGGTCTGTGCCTCCATGTTGGCCATTGATGATATCTTACAACTTGCTTCAACTGGTGCATTGACAACAATTCTCACCTTCCTCCGTGTATAGAAACCTTTTCGTTGATTGAAGGCTTCTCCATGTGCTTTAGTTATAAATATCCTTGCAGCATATATCCAATGTTGCCCTGCGAGAATCCAATAATTATACTCCTTTAACTTTTCCACCTTTATCTCTTCCTTGCACATCGGAGTATTTGTGCCTATGTGGTAAGGCATAAGATATGCACATGTTGCAGGAGGTCGTGCATTCATTGCAAAACTCTTGACCAAGTCACTGACATAGCTGAGGATCAATGTCCTGCACACATATTGGCTTGGTGCTCTAAAGAAATTCATCACTGGGATCAACACCTCAAACTCCATCCCAAATGGGAAGTACTCTACGTACTCCATCAAGCCTGTCATACTTGTGTCCTTCCTTTCCAATTTCTTTTGTAGTGCCTTAAATTCAACATCTGGCTGGATTTTCTTATACAGGATGATAGTTGCTTCAGATGATTTCTCACCATGTCCTGTTATATGTGTCTCACAACTCCCCGTTGCATCACCTCCACTTCCAGTTCCATCAGTGACTATTCCGGTACCTCCCTGTTTTCCTCCTAAAGTTGTCTCTTTGTCTTTAGCCTCCAGTTTATCCCCAATGCTTGTTTTTCCATCTGACCTTATTTCCTTCTCACCTGTTGTTTCCTCCTCACCGGTCTCTCTAGCCTTCTCTTTCAATGTGTTCTGAGACACTTGAGAGCTTGATCCCTCAACATCACTTTTCTGGGTTCTTTTCAAAACTTTTCTACTCTTTTTTATATCTTGCTTTATCCCTTTTGTTACCAAATCAAAGCTTTCTAATATCTGTTGGTTGGTATAATTTTCTGGCTCATTAATCCAACCCCTAGATATCATCGTGTCCTCCCCAGTAGCATTTATCCTCGCATTATCAAAACAAGCAAGATCCAATTGATACACATTGCCTCCCAATGTATGAATTTTGAGACAAGGAACGTTGTCTTTCTCGGTATCCTCCATCTCTTTAACTTGTCCAACATCTTCAAAAGTTTTTCCTTGGATGTTCACAAAACAATGCAATTTATGGAGTTTTTGGAGTTCGTTATTGTATATATCTAAAAACCATCCTCATCCAGAACTAACTCCATCATAAACTGACACCTCTCGAACCTTTCTCTTTCCCTTGCTAGCCATTCTTGCAATGTTCTATTAACAAAAGAACCAAGGACACAATGAAATGTATAATAGAAAATCATAACTGTAGTAGGAAATATTACAACCACAATGCAACTTCTATTAACAAAATAACCATGGCGAAGCAACTTATATATGCATTATGAAAAACTACACCAACACAGCAAGCAAATATACACAATATCAATCTCCACATAGATTGACACAATTCCATATGATCTCTACACAGTGGAGACAGTGAACACTACATAGAAGAATGCACATGTGAGTTTGGCATTCCTTGTGCATGTTTTCAGGTCATGGTATGAGATTGGCACCACTCCCATTCTCCACTGGTGGCATTCTCCACAGAGATTGACACAGGCTTCTCAATTCCATTTCTTAGGGCCTAATAAGAGATTGGCACCACTACCATTCTCCACTTGTACAGATGTTTACCCTACTATTCTAGGAGGGGTATTCCAATGATCATAGGAGAGTGGTGTCTGATTCCAATCCACATGTGAGTTTGATGATCTCAGTGTCATTATGTAGTTGCCAGCATGAGATTGGCATCACTGCCATTCTCCGCTAGTGGTAGTCTAGACAAACTGAACCTATAGATTGACATTCCACTAATTTTATTGGCTGTAGTAGGATAATGGCAAAAGTGCCAATGCACATGTGAGTTTAGGATTCCTTGTGCATGTTTTCAGGTCATGGTATGAGATTGGCACCACTGCCATTCTCCATTGGTGGCATTCTCCACAGAGATTGACACAATTCCATATGATCTCTACACAGCGGAGACAGTGATCACTACATAGAAGAATGCACATGTGAGTTTAGGCTTCTCAATGCCATTTCTTAGGGCCTAATAAGAGATTGGCACCACTGCCATTCTCCACTTGTACAAATGTTTACCCTACTATTCTAGGAGGGTATTCTAGTGATCATAGGAGAGTGGTGTCCGATTCCAATCCACATGTGAGTCTGATGATCTCAGTGTCATTATGTAGGTGCCACCATGAGTTTGGCATCACTGCCATTGTCCACTAGTGGTAGTCTAGACAAACTAAACCCATAGATTGACATTCGAATAGTTGAGGCATTGGGTAGAATTGTGTGAAAGTTCGCCGAGCGAAGAAGCTATCAGCATGGGCATATGTGGGAATATATTTCTAATTGCTTGCCACCAGGAGGTGACCGCCCATATTCAAGGATGCTTGGCCTGAAAGGGCTCTGGGAATGGTTGCTTGTAGGTAGAGAACAAGCTCACACAAAATTTCAGAAGGAAAGAGGAAAATGGCAGAAGAAGAAGAAGAAGAAGAAGAAGACATGGCATAAATGGACTCAAGGAGGATCATAGTGCTCTGATACCATGTTGAAGAAGTGAAAGGAAAGCATCAAGCTGAACATAAAACAAGAGAATAATGCTTATGGAATGAAGAAGGGTGAGGTCCATATGTAGGCACCTCTACATGAGCCACCAAGCTCCACAATCATCTCCTCAATGAGCTCCTAGAATCTCTCAATCATCCTATGTGGCATCTACCACCACCTAACAGTGCTTATGGGCACCTAACTGTGCCTCTAGCACACACACATAGAACCCAAGGTGTGCCTGGGGCATACACCTTGAGATATCCCATCATATATATATATATATATATACAAAATTTACTACTTACTTCTTGCCTTTAGATATAGTCTCATGACTACATATGTAACTTTTTAATGTATAAAGTCTTACATGGTTCCGATTTGTAGTAGATAATAAATAAAAAAGAATTCTCTTTCTTTATTTTCCTATGAAGAACGTTATTCAATCTATTTTATTCCTTTAGCGAGGTCTATGGGTGTTAAGAAACCCCAATATCCCAAGTTTTCATTAAAGTTTTATCTTAAGCTATAGAGTCTCATTTATTAAAATGTTTTTTTAACCTCTTAATTTCTCCCTTTTTAGTTTGGTTTTAAAATAATAAAAACATTACTTGAATCTCCTTTAACATAATTACATGTATTTTAATTTATTGCTTGAGTGAAATATGTATTGATTAATTGCTACACACAAAATTGTGCACTTACTTAGATTTTTCCCCAATTATGCTTTATTGATCATCCCTTTTGTTTTTAAATAAAACAAATTAAAGAAAATCTTTACGTGATGCTCTTTTAAGTTAATTGCTAATTACCTTGTATAAATTAATTATAGCATATGGGTGTGGAATTCCCCCCATGCTCAAAAGTAATTTTTTTTCCTGATGCTAATGATTGATTTTTGATGTGTTTAATTTTGTGTTTAATGCATGGGTGTGGAAGACCCCCCATTTCTAAAACTTTTTCTCAATTAAGGGAGCGGAGCACCCCGCTTAGTTTGGATCTGTTTTTACATTGGCACTGACTACCCCCCAAGTTGTGTGCTTCATTTTGAGTACTTCACCTAGATTAAAAGGGAAATGTCTAATGGTATTTTTTTCACAAGGGTGTGGATGACCCCCCTACATGAATTAATGTACTCTTTCTTAACCCTCCATCTTACACACATGCACACATAATCAATTGGTTTCTCAATTTTGATTAGGGTCATTGTTTGCTTGGGTGTAGCCATTTTTGGTGAGGTTCAGAGACTTTTCTGTATATGGGTATCTTGCATGACCCATAGCATTGCTCAATGGAATTTGGAAAACTTTGTCTTCAAGTTGTAGTACACATTCCAAAATTGAACATGAGAGCAAACAATTATTGAATAAGGATTTGGAACAAGACCGTTAAAGCATTATAAGTGCTATGTTGCATGTGAAGCATGCATCCTAAAGACTATAGGATATAGCAATTTATTCAAAAACATCAAAATTTTGTTCTATACATACATGCAACCAAGTAATCATTCTAAAGTACACTATGTGAGCTTCTCCTCAACCCATGGACACACCCAAATGAGATCATTATGCATGGGTTAATGGGCCTCCAATGTTGTGCTAAAGTGATACATACCCATTTGAGGGCACACTCCATAACTTTCTTTTGATTTGTTGAAAACCAAAACAGATTAAAAATTTGGAATCCAAACTATTGGGACTAGTGCTACTGGTCTTAAAAAATTGATAGTTGTTGGTATTGGTATCTAGATTCACCCTTAAATGGAAGAAGTTGGAAAAGTGCAATTTGTGGATGTGCAAAGATATTTTAATAAATCCAACACTATTTACATTTTGAATTGTTTCATTTTCCATGCACTTGCTTGTTATATGGCTCATAAGCATGCCAAAGGTCATTTCATTTAATAATACATAGCATCAAACCCGATAGTGTGCCCTTTGGCCTATTTGTGCTTTGAAGCATTTTAGGCCACATTGCACTTGTCTGGGATATCAAATTCTACTCACGTGTGTCATCGTCGGGGGAAAAACCGATGGCTAAAATTTTGCTATTTCCATGAATTTTGAATTTTCACACCTCCCGCCCATCAAATCTTGGAAGATTTAGGTACTTGCAACTTGCCCCCGCCTTGCAAACGCCCTGCAACCTGCACGCGATGTACACAGTTTCTGAGCAAAAACCTACGAGCAAAAAAGTTCGAGCGATAAATTTTGACACCAACCATGCTTGTATATTTCTCAAAGGAATATACAATTCTTTCTTAATTTCTCATTTATGGAACCATATACTTACTTATTTTTTCATTATAACTCTCATTTTAGAGAACATCATCTATATATGAACAAATAGTGAACACTTTAGAAACTCCTATAAATACCTCCCTAACCATACTCTCTTTTGAGGATTATGGTAATTAAATAAATTTAAAAGAGTTTCCCTAATCTTTAGTATCCCATGTTTGAAGCTCTCATATAACAATGTATACCATATTCCTTGGATGAGTAGGAAAAAGATATTGGAAACCTCATACTTAAAGCCATTATAATTGATCATAAATTAATCTCTAATACATTATCAAATATGGGAAGGCAAGGGAGGGATTTTCAAAACATTACCAATTCTCCAAACCTAAGTACTTTTAAGGAATGTGGTCTCTACAGAACTCCTTCCTACCAATAATATGAATTAGGGAGAAATTGTAACTCTCATATACATCTTGAAATTTTTAATTTTTCTCTTTTATAACTATAAAAAGTATAACTTTAAGCCCGCCATTGCATAGATCATGAAATTTTGAACATTTTTCCTTTTTACAGCTCCTCAATTTGAGCTAAGGAGCAAAAGTTATGACCCCTTCTGCATAGGCTCTCCAAGGGTAGGGGCAAGCTCTTCAAACCATATTCCTCTAGCAAAATACACTTAGAGGGTTTATTAAAAAGGTATTATAGATTTTTCTTAGGTCATCCTGAGGAACTATGAGGATATTTTCTCAAAATTTCATGATCCAACCAATGGTGAAAGGAAAAGAAAGGATTTTTTAAAGTCATAAAATGAGTCACCACTTGGACATTATATATGTATATTATATAAAGCTATATTTGTATCTATATCTATTTATCAATATTTCATATTTACTTACATATTCCTTGAAATAATTTGGAATTTTTTGCTCCCCAAAAATGACTTGAGCCTATATATTTTGACCCCTCCCACCTTTTGTCCGCTCGTCACTCGGGGGTTTTTGCTCAAAAAATGGAAACCCCCAACCCGCATGCACCTTGATGTGACCTTGTGTAGACTTTGGTTTGCCATTGTCTTTGTTTGGATAAGTTGTCTTCTATTCTTTACTTTCCTCACCAGCTAGCTTCTCTGGGTGTATTCGGGATTGATCGTGGCCATGGTGTCAATGGCCACATGCAGCTCGCCATGGCTTGCAAGAGAAGTAGATAGAGGCTGCGAGACAGGAAAGCCAAAAGCCAGGTCAAGGCACAAGGAACAGAGTACGAGTCGAGGAAAGTGTTGGCACAGTATTGAATCAGCAATGGTAAACACTTTTGCAACATTTGCAAAGGGAGAAACAATGAGAACAAAGAAGAATCCTTGCAGAGCAACAGCAAGAAGCGGTTGCAGATGCACACATTCGATCATAGCCATTGGAGTGAAGAACACGAGCTATGGTGTCATGATTGGTGGGAGCATTCAAGACAGCAACATCAGGCCATTCAGGTGATTACCAGTCTTGAGTCTTCACAAGCTTTAGCCTGCACCCTAAAGTTCGTAGAGTAACAACCCTACCAACACCTCGGGAGATGCATGCCCAAGAGGCGATGCTCTCTAACCTAAAAAATGGCCTACAAAAAGTGAACTTTAGGGGTGCACAACTTAGATCACTAGCTACAAAGAGGGTGACATTAGCTATGTTGGTGTCCCTTGAAACAAAGGAGAAATGGCTTGGGCACACAATGTTGAAGATGTTGTCAATCAGAAGGACCAACGTGGCTCTAGTGGTTGAACATGGAGAAAAAGCAATGCATGATCATCCCGATCCGAGAAGTTTGTGGGCTTCAACAAAATGCAAGAAAAGAAGAGAGAGCCTATGTGCAGAAGTCATTGCTATAGTGATGATGTTTTGGCACAAAAATACGAGAGTTTCTCCAAATAGAAAGGACATCTGTAAGAAACTGATGGGACGAAAGGTGTTTGAGGAGCACATCATACACATGCTAGATACAATGCAGGTCAGTGGTGCCTAAACCATCCCGGTGGTTGTTTGTGATTGAGCTTTGGGATAGTTTACTTGTTTCTTTTCTTAAACTAGGCTTGGACTAAATGTGATTGTCCTAAACCAGCCCGGTGGTTGGAACATCATGCAACCGTAGGCTGGTTCAGCTCAATTGCCAGTGATGTGATTGTCTTGAACCAGCGTGGTTGAGCAGACATTAGTTGTTGTCTAGCCTGGTGGCATGGTTGAGCAAAAATTAATAGCAATATATTTCTCAATATATTGTTATTTTACTAAACTAGTCTAGTGGTTGGAACATCATGCAACTGTGGTTGCTTCAGCTCAATCACCAGTTATGTGATTGTCTTGAACTAGCGTGGTTGAACAGACATTAGTTATTGACCAGTCCGGTGGTTGAAATTATTGTGTTTCTTAGTACTTAAATTCGTTAAATTTAATTTCTTGCTATTTGGGTCATATACCACTGTTAAATTGTGGAATTCAAAAATGAAAAGCAATATATTGTTATTTTCTAATGGTGAAATTCAGAAATGAAAAGAAATATACTTGTTATTGTCTAATATGTGAAGTTGAGATATACTTGTTATTGTCTAATATATGATTGTCTTGAATGACCAACGTGGTTGAACAGACATTAGTTATCTAGCTCGGTGGCATGGTTGAGCAAAAATTAAAAGTAATATATTTTGCAATATATTACTATTTTACTAAACCAGCCCCGTGGTTGGAATATCATGCAACCGTGGCTGCTTCAGCTCAATCACCAATTATGTGATTGTCTTGAGCCAGCGTGGTTGAACAGACATTATGACCAGCCCGGTGGTTGAAATTATTGTGTTTCTTAGTACTTAAATTCGTTAAATTTAATTTCCTGCTATTCAGGTCATATACCACTGTCAAATTGTGGAATTCATAAATGAAAAGCAATATATTGTTATTTTCTAATGGTGAAATTTAGAAATGAAAAGAAATATGCTTGTTATTGTCTAATATGTGAAGTTGAGACCGTCAAGCTAAACCATCTCGGTGGTTGAAACTGTGACAGTGTCCTAAACCAGCCCGATGATTGAAATTGTAAGCCCTAGTACATTAGGAAACTCAAAGACAGGAATGTTTGTTATTTTAAAACACACATAGACTTTGACCTGGCCCGGCAAGCTATGAATTACTTGAGATCTGGTCGTGTTCGAGCATTGCTCATGGAGATCAATGCCCAATCCTCCCCAATGAATGCGCAGTCTGTAGGCCACTTGGATCCTCATCATGTGTTGCAAGGGAGGGCAGGTTTTGTAGCCTAAGGACTCTGTGGGAGCCAGTGGTTTTGTCCAAAGGGAGACCATGAGTGGCACAGGACTTAATGCATTCGAGGCACATGCAAGCATTGCAGTTTAAAGCTGAAGAAGAAGACATTCAATGTCTGTCCAAATGAAATGAGGGAAGACAACCATGTTGCTCTAAAATGGAGGAGATTTGAAAATGTCAATGTTGAAGGATCCGATAAAAAGAGATGGCTACTGTCATATAAGAGCACCCAGCCAAGGGAGCTTGTAGGTCACGTGGTTCAATCCATCCCAAAATATGTGGTTCACAATTTCACGGCCAGCTGGAAGGATAAGCAGTTCAGGACATGCCTTGCCAATTTTCCTCGTGACACTATTGCATTTGTCATAGATTTTGCAAAAAATTATTCTTTTCAAGAACAAGATGAGATACAAAGTGCTCACTAGTATAACACGCAGATAACAATTCTTGTGCATATCATGTATAGTCATTTGCTTGATTCTTCCATGCATGATGCCAATTTGCTTGATGACTCACAGGAGTCCAGGTTAGTGCAACGCACTTACCATTTCTACATTTCAAATGATAGGGAACATGACACCCTATTTGTGCAGCATGCTTTTCTACTGCATTGGGGATGGTTGAAAAAGGAAAATCCTATTTTAGTGTAGCACTGTGCAACAAATTTTAGGATAGCACAGCAGTAGTGTAGGGATAGCATGGTAGTAGTGCATGATAAGTTATCGCTAGCACGGTGGTTGGTTTATACTAGGATATGAACAACCACCAACACGGTGGTTTGCTTCTATTATTACAAGATGAATGGAGTTGTAGGATGTGTGGATTTGTTATGGGAAACCAACACGGTGGTTGTTGGGTCCTGACCCACACCAAAAAAGGTCCAAAGAGGAAGCCTCTTTGTAAGTGTTTTTGAAAAGAGATTATATCATAGCTATTTCCAAGTGGATATTTCTTTTATGATCTTCAAGTTGTGTTCTACAAGATAATCAGTGGAATAAGACACATCATGGAATTCCCATAACTATTTGGAGACAATCACGCACTAGGCACCATGATTGCATAGCTATGATAATTCCATCAAAAAGTAGACTGTGGAAGTGATAATTCTTTCCTAGAGCAGAGTTGTACAAGGACCTCATTCATGCACGACCCGATAAGAGTTTAATGAGCAACATGGCACGTGGCATGTGCCATGTGGCCAACCCAACCAAGGATTAGCAATGTGACACATGGTTAACCTGGCCAAAGGTTAACAAGGTTTGGGTGTGTGTGTGTTTAAAAAATAAAACCTTTTTAAAAAAACACGGCACACAATGCTCAATTAAGGGTGGGTAATCGATTTGTCATCTAATGGGTAAACATAAAATATGTATCAAAAAAGTGTTGAATCCGTCAAGTAGTCCAGGCTCCAAGCACTAGGTCCACTCATCAAAAGGAATCGGATGTTATGACTTCCCTAATTTTCCTTGCATTTTGCTTTCCAATACAAAAATGGTCTAGTTCTATTCTCTTGTCCACATGTTTTTGTTGGGAATCAAGCTCTCGGTTATTATTCCTATTGTGTGAGTAGGTGAATAAAATGAATCATACTGACTCAACCATAGTTAGTGTTGTAGTAGCAGTGAAACCTTACGGAATTTGGACCTGCACTAAACTGGAAAGTTGTAGACCTGTGGATTGGCTACAATTTGTTCATTCATAGTTTTTGCATCTGAGGTAACGTGCGGAAGTTATTGACTGTGCAAAGCAGTAAAAAGTTGCAAAAATCTGCTATTGGAAACCATGGCTAATGCTAGTGGCAGTGACAACATTACACAGATTGTTGGAGAGAAGCTGGATCAAATTAATTATGCCATTTGGAAGTTTCGGATGGAAAATTTCCTGATTGGAAAAGGGTATTGGGATCTCACTACTAGTGATGAGGCAAAGCCTGACATGCCTGCCAAGAATCCTACTCAGGATCAAATCAAGAGCCACAAGGCTTGGCTATAGAGAGCACGGAAGGTGCTACACTGGCTTTCTCTTTGTATTTCGAATGCCATGGTCATGCAGATTATGAGTTGCACATCCCCCAAGAATGCCTGGGATATCTTGACGAGGTATTATGGCACCACAAGTGCTAGAAAGATACAGTTGAAACAGAAATTTAACAATATGTCAAGAAGGGGGAGAACGATACAGGAATATGTGACTGATATCAAAACTATAGCTGATCAATTGGCCTCTATTGATGCTCCTGTGGATGATGATGACATGGTTGCAGTCACTCTGAATGGACTTGGTCCCGAATATAAGTCATTTGACACTTCTATTTCTGTGAGGCAGAATATGCCGGATTTCAATGAGCTAGTTGCTCTTTTGATCCATGAGTAAGTGAAGCTTAGGCTGAATACCAATGTCAGTAGCTCAAGGAATAGTGATGCAGTGTTCTACTCTGATCAAAAAGGCCGTGGTGGAAAACATAGAGGTTCATTTCGTGGTAGAGGTGATGGCACGCATGTCCCTAAAACCCCTAGTTGGTCACCTCAGAGAGGAGGTGGAGCCTTTAGAGGTAGGGGGAGAGGTTCTTTTCATGGTAGAGGTACTTGGCAGCAACCGCAACAAACAGTGCATAATCCTAATAGTGATAAAACATGTCATTACTGTGGCAAGGTTGGCCATATTGTCAGAGACTGTTTCAAGAAGCAAGCAAATCAAAGAGGAAAGGCAAATCAGCATGGTCATTTTGCCTCTTCTAGTCATGCGCATGAGACATCCTCAGATTAGCTATTTGCTACAATGCATGTGCAGGATCATGAGCCTACTGATGGTGGCTTGGATGATATATGGTATATTGATTCAGGAGCATCTAATCACATGACACCACATGGAGAGTGGTTTGATGAGATGATTCCTGGTGTGCATGGTTATGTTTGCACAGGCTGCTACCGTACTACTGCGCTATGCTACGCTGCTCCTTGACTACTGGGTGGCCCAAACGAAGAGATCTGCAATCCCTCGTGCGCCATTGCGCCCTCAGTACCCGCACGAGCCACGCGCTCTTCCAAAGGTTACCAACCTTTGATGGCAAGCCATCCATTTTTTCTCTTCTCATTGTTTACAGATTTTTTTCGGTTGCTCTTTATTTATATTTACTATTCTTTTTACATTTTTACATTTCTTGTGTACTTACTTATATATGTTGTATATATTTTAAATAATGTATGTTTAGTCTTTATGTTGAGTTTCTATTTATAGGTAAAAACCTTTCTATAATTTTCAATGAAGGTTTAAGTACCTCTCTTCTCTACACTCCACCAAATTTATTGAAAAGCTACCTACTAGTGCACTTTTTTTGTTTTTATGACTATATATATATACTTTAACATTTTCATGTGCACCATTACATTTTACTTGCTCTAATTTTATTTAAACTCGTGAAAATGTTTATAAATTCTCCTTTAATTTATACATATACATATATACATACATACATATATATATATATATATACAAGTCTTTCAAATTCCCCTGCCCCCTCAGCTAGCTTTGCAGACTTGTGTCTATTGGGTCAGTTTTTTCCATTTAATTCACAAAGGATGGCCTCTTATTAAGTGATTTCTTAAGCACTTAATTGTTGGTGGACTACAACTGGACATAATATCTTCCCTTCTCTTTAAGCAGGGATTGCAAAAGGTTTTTGCCACCTTCTACCATAATTTTCCTTGGCAATTCTAAAGATTGATTTCTTAAATAATTGTGGTAGACTTACACATTTGTTATTTTTTCTCTTTGGTTTACCAAATAAGATGAGATATTTTTTCTCTTTGGTTTATGAAATAAGATGAGATTGACTACTAAGGGTTGGATTACCCCCCATTGCAAGTTTTCTTTTAAGGGCAAGGATTATGGTCTCACACGTTTTGGTGGCAGACTAATATGATGGACTTGTGACACTATTAGTACATGAAACATGGTATCTGAATTAGTTTTTAAATTTGTGAATCTAGACGGGTGTCTTTGATCCTAGGTAAAGCAATAAGACGCCAGGGAATACAGGCATTACCTGTCTACCCAACTGAAACTATGATGTTCTAACACCTAGTTTTTCTTGGATGGTGACAGGTAAGTGGACCCTGACCTTGGAGCCTAGACTACCTAACGGATTCAACACTTCTGTATACATACCAAGATGGACTCAAAGGAAATTCCAGGGACAAACTCAAACAAATTCCATAAGACTATTAGGATGTCTACAAACAAAGACCCTGCCAAAATGGCCCTTATTTCTAAAATATTGGAGGATGCACAGAGGGAAAGAGGAACAGGTGGACAAGAGAATAGAACTAGACCATGTTTGTATCAGAAAGTAAAATGCAAGGAAAATTAGGGAAGTCATAACATGCGGTTCCTTTTGATGAGTGGACCTGGTGCTTGGAGCTTGGACTACCTGACGGATTCAACACTTTGTTGATACATATTTTATCTTTACCCATTAGATGAGAAATCTATTACCCACCCTTAATTGAGCATCGTGTGCCGTGTTTTTAAAAAAAGGTTTTATTTTTTAAACACACACACACCCAAACCTTGTTAACCTTTGGCTAGGCTAACCATGTGTCATGTTACTAATCCTTGGTTGGGTTGGCCACATGGCACATGCCACGTGCCACGTTGCTCGTTAAACTCTTATCGGGTTGTGCAGGAAAGAGGTCCTTGTACGACTCTGCTATAGGAAAGACTTATCACTTCCACAGTCTACTTTTTGTTGGAATTATCATAGCTACGCAATAGTGGTGCCTAGTGCATGATTGTCTCCAGATAGTTATGGGAACTCCATGATGTGTCTTATTCCACTGAACATCTTGTAAAACACAACCTTAAGATCATAAAAGAAATATCCACTTGGAAACAACTATGATATAATCCCTTTTTTAGAAACACTTACAAAGAGGCTTCCACTTTGGACCTTTTTTGGTGCGGGCAGGACACCACCTGATGGGTGTCCTACCCCCATCATGTGGTGTCCCCTCGGGTGAGGGTGGGTACACACACACACACACATGCATGCACGCACGTGCACACACACACACACACACACACATATTTCCCTCCCCACCCCCCCACACACACATTCTCTCTCTCTCTCTCTCTCTCTCTCTTTGTTGCTCACACACACACACACACTCTCTCTCTCTCTCTCTCTCTCTTTTTAGTTGCATTATTCTCTATTATTCCTTAAATTCTATATATTTTTCTTTTAATTTCTTGTTAATTTTCTTTCGAATTTTCAATTTTTTAAAATTTCCTCTTAATTTTTTTAAAAAAGAATTTATTATTCCATTCCCTTTTTGTTTTTCTCCCCCTTTTTTTGTGTCTATTTAGTTATGTCCTATTCTACTCTCCCTCTATATATGTGTATTTATTCATAATTCTTATGTTATTTTCTACCTAATAAACTATATTGTACTAGTTCCCTAACCTTATTAAACCATGTTTCATAATTTCCTTTTGTTAATTCATTTTCGTAGTCTTGCTCTAATTATTCATTATGCCCTTATCTTCCAATTAGTCTATTATGTCTAAATCCAACCCCCCCACCACTCGCCTCACATTCTTTTCCCCAATTGGCTTAATGTATATTTATTTATATTTTTGATTGCTCTTTATTTATATTTATTGTTCTTTTTACATTTTTACATTTCTTGTGTACTTATTTATATATGTCGTATATATTTTAAATAATGTATGTTTAGTCTTTATGTTGAGTTTCTAAAAACCTTTCTATAATTTTCAATGAAGGTTTAAGTACCTCTCTTCTCTACACTCCACTAAATTTATTGAAAAGTTACCTACTAGTGCACTTTTTTGGTTTTTTATGACTATATATATGCACTTTAACATTTTCATGTGCACCATTACATTTTACTTGCTCTAATTTTATTCAAACTCATGAAAATGCCTATAAATTCTCCTTTTATTTACACACACACACACACACACACACACACACACACACACACACACACATACAAGTCTTGTCAATTCCCCCGCCCCCTCAGCTAGCTTTGCAGACTTGTGTTTATTGGGTCAGTTTTTTCCATTTAATTCACAAAGGATGGCATTTTATTAAGTGATTTCTTAATCACTTAATTGCTAGTGGACTACAAGTGGACATAATATCTTCCCTTCTCTTCAAGCAGGGATTGCAAAAGGTTTTTTCCACCTTCTACCATAATTTTCCTTAGCAATTCTAAAGATTGATTTCTTAAATAATTGTGGTAGACATACAAATTTGTTATTTTTTCTCTTTGGTTTATCAAATAAGATGAGATTGACTAATACTAAGGGTTAAATTACCCCCCATTGCAAGTTTTCTTTTAAGGGCAAGGATTATGGTCTCACACGCTTTGGTGGCAGACTAATATGATGGACTTGTGACACTATTAGTACATGAAACATGGTATTTGAATTATTTTTTTAATTTGTGAATCTAGATGGGTGTCTTTGATTCTAGGTAAAGCAATAAGATGCCAGGGAATACAGGCATTACCTGTCTACCCAACTGAAACTATGATGTTCTAACATCTAGTTTTTCTTGGGATGCGTCAATTTTACGAGCAAAAACCTATGAGCAGGTTTATCCGAGCGTGTTTTTCAAGAGATTTTTAAAAATATTTTTCTTTAGGAAACATGGTTTTTACACTTTTATTTTCACTAAAACTAGATCCCTTTATCATAAAAATATATAGACTAGTCACTCATTCATTTTTACACAACATAATTTTCTTATTTAGAGACATCCCTTTGTACCCCTGTTATTACCTTAAAAAAGTATTGATTCCTTTAAGAAACATTCCTCATAATCACTCTCAATGTAATAATACTATGCATATATAATTACTTATTAACACATTTATATCATATGGCAATATCTTTTTAGTGTTTTTATAGCATATTTATGGACATGTTTCTAAAGAAGTTTAAATTACTATAAATAAGTATTAACTTAGGCTTATATATCACTCTCATAAAATACATGTAATATTTAATACTATATATGAAAGATTTTCCAAAATATAACTCCATAGATGTGCTCAAATGGGGTGTTCCGATCAATTTGAGTGGTTGAATGACTATATTTGGACATTGGATATGAAAGTTATGTCACTTTTAAAAGTGCTGTCCAAGGTAGTTTCGCCAGCGAAACTACCTTGGGAGACTTGCTTCAAAGGGGTTTCGCTGGCGAAACTACCTGGATGGCTTGCTTCAATGAGTTTTCTTTGAAGAAACTCTTTCATGAAGATAGGTTGAGAGAGGGTTTTCAATGTCACCCCCTATTAAGTAAAAGTTGTAAGAAGGATCATAAGGGAATTTTCATAGAGAAGTCTACTCTACATGTGGGTTTCTTCAAAAGCCATCCCATTATGCTCTCACCATTCCTACAGATTCACCTAAATATTTTTGTATAAAGTAGGCATTGCTATAATACTTTGCATATTTCTAAGTGAAACTATGTTTTCTTCTGATCGATTTTTGCCATATTTATGCATAGTTGGAAGCTTTTTTTTTCCTTCGCTCGGACGCTCGGAAGATTTCGCTCAGAAAATGCTCGTCCCCTTTTTCTTGGATGGTGACAGGTAAGTGGACCCTGACCTTGGACCTTGGACTACCTGACGGATTGAACACATCTGTATACATACCAAGATGAACTCAAAGGAAATTCCAAGGACAAACTTAAACAAACTGCAAACAAAGACCCTGCTAAAATGGCCCTTATTTCTAAAATATTGGAGGATGCACAGAGGGAAAGAGAAATTGTTAAGAAAAACAAGAAGAGAGATATAGGAGAAGCAACCAGAAGGGAGCAACAGTCTCCTCTACAATCAGCTCATATTCACCCCACACAATACAATTGAACACTACTAAGGTCACACCCATACATAGTAGATAAGAACTAACTATGGTTGAGTCAGTGTGACTCACCTTATTCACCTACTCACACAACAGGAACAATAACCGAGAGCTTGATTCCCAACACTCCCCCTCAAGCTCAAGTAGGGAGCATAACACCAAGTAGCTCTCTAAAGTATGTAAACTTATCTCTACCCAATGACTTGGTAAAGATATCTACAACCTGATCTTCAGTCTTCACATGTATGAGATCAATCTTCTTTGATAACACCATCTCTCTGATGAAATGGTACCTCAATATGCTTAGTTCTAGCATGATAAACTGGATTACTTGCCAACTGCACACTACTCATGTTATGACAATAAAGTCAGACTGGTTTTTCCACATGCAGTCCCAAATCCTACAAAAGCTTCTGAAGCCAAGCAATCTTACATGCAGCCAATGCTGCACCTCTGTACTCTGCTTTTGTATAGACCATGCCATTGTGGGTTGCTTTTTACTACTCCAACTAACCATAGCACTTCCAAGGCTGAATGCATAACCACTGGTGGATCTCCTATCATAGGCACATCCTCCCCAATCTGCATCTGTGTATCCAACCAGTTCTATATCCTTTCCATACTCATAAAAGAGTCCATACTGATATGTTGCCTTGACATAGGGCATAATCCTTCTCACTACATCCAAGTGAGGCTTCCGGGGCTTCTGCATAAATTGACTAATGAGTCCCACAGCATATATTAAATTAGGCCTGGTAATAGTCATATAAATCAAGCTTCTAACCATCTACATGTACATGGTAATGTCCTCAATCTCAACTCCAGAATCAGCCATAATCTTCAAGTTTTGATCCAAGGGGATATCCATTGGTTTACAATCCTTCATGCCAAACTTCTCCAGCATATTTAAGGCATACTGCCTCTGCATAAGCCAAATGCCATCAGGTGTTCTCAACACCTCTATGCCAAGAAAGAACTTCAAATCCCCTAGATCCTTCATATCAAACTCCATTTTCAGCTTGCTCTTCAGCAATGCCATCATCATCACTGCCAGTCAAAATCAGATCATCCTCAGATCATCAACATAAATCACAATCACAACATATCCAGCAATTGTCTTCTTTGTGAACAGTGAATGATCAGCCTTCCCAACTGCAAAACCAAGCTCTTGTAGATATCTAGTCATCCTTTCATTCCATGCTCTAGGTGCTTGCTTCAGCCCATAGAGAGCTTTCTTCAACCTGCAAACATAGTTGGGATAGTTAGGGTGCACATAAGGTTGAACCATATAGACTTTCTCTAACGAGTCACCATTTAGGAAAGCATTATTGACATCTATTTGCTGCAATTTCTAGCCATTTGCAGCAGCCAATGCTATGACAGTTCTCACAGTTGCCATCTTGGCAATAGGGCTAAAAGTTTCCTCATAATCTAGCCCATACTGCTGTGCATACCCTTTGGCAACCAACCTTGCTTTATACCTTTCCATTGATCCATTAGACTTGCATTTTACTTTGTAGACCCATTTGCAACCAATAGGATTCTTGCCTTCAAGCAACTCTACCAAATCCCAAGTCTGATTAGTGGCAAGAGCATCCATGGCATTTCGCCAATGACCATGTTGCATAGCCTCACCAAAGATAGTTGGCTCAGTATGTCCCATAACTTTTGTCATATATGCATAATGCCGAGTAGCATAACCACTATAAGTTAGCATGTCAACAGGATACTTGACTCTCTGTGACCTTCTCACTGGAGTGCCTGACTCTCCTCGTTCATGAGGAGGTATGTACCTACTTCGCTTGACTCCAGGTGTAGACACAGATGGTATACCCAGCTCACTATCCAAACTGTCACTACATGACGAGAATCATAGCTGGCCCAGGGACATATTTTCAGCTTGCGAAAGCACCTCAACAACCTTGGCTTTCCCTTTATCTCTCCCCCTCACTGACATAGTAGTGTCAGTAGAATTGTGTAACCTGCCAGACCAAGGATTCACTGTAGTAGAACTAGTAGATGTAGGCCCAGATATGGATGTACTAATTTGCTGATTTTTATCATATGCATGACCTGCAGATGCATCATTTGGAACAGCCACTTTTGGCTTGCCATACCAAGATTCTAGCTCATCAAAAACAACATCCCGACTCACCATAGTCTTCTTGGTCGATGGGTTGTAGCATTTGTAACCCTTCCGGTTCTGTGCATAGCCAATAAACACACATCTTTCAGCTTTGGGATCCAGCTTCTGTCTCTTTTCATCTGGTATATGCACATATGCCAAGCTGCCAAACACTTTTAAATGACTGACATCAGGCTTCTGTCAATACGATTTCTCATATGGTGTGAGGATATGAATGCCAGCAATAGGAGTGCGATTTAGCACATACACTGCAATTGCAAGTGCTTCTGCCCAATAATAATCAAGTAAGTTCTTTTCATTCAACATGGCTTTACCACATTAACTAATCACCCCATTCTTACGTTTAGCCACTCCATTCTGATGTGGTGTATATGGGCATGTAAGCTCTTGTCTAATCCCAATGATAGGCCAAGAATGTTGGGATATCTCAAGGTGTATGCCTCAGTTAGGTGTGAGTGCTAGAGGCACAGTTAGGTGCCCATAAGCACAGTTAGGTGGTGGTAAGCCACATAGGATGATTGAGAGAATCTAGGAGCAGATTGAGGAGATGATTGTGGAGCTCTGAAGTCATTAGTGATGTCAGTGAGGATGTAAGATGTGCCTACATAAGGACCTCACTCTTCTTCATTCTATATGCAAGTATTCTGAGTTTGTGTTCACTCTACTCTTTCCTTTCAGTTTACCAACATGGTATCAAAGCCATTTGATCCCCCTTGATCCCATTTCTACCACATCATCATCTTCTTCTCCATCTTCTTCTTCACCATCTCTTCCTCTTCTTCCCAAATCTTGCTTAAGCGTGTTCTCCTCCGTTTCTCTGCCATTCTCCACGCCCTTCCTGTTGGAGATACACCTCAAAGGGGCGAACCCTTGGCTGTAAGGAATTGATGAATCTTCACCTCTGCTCGTCGTCATTTCACGCAGATCGTCGACTCTTCTTCCTGTGTTTTCTCTGAGACTGCTCCATGCTTCTCTAATTCCTTTCAGAAGGAGCTTCTCCATACCTTGAGCTATCCTGTGCTATAATTTGAGCAGCAATGGCTGCATATTCACGCTGAAAACAGAGAAAAACCAGTCAAAAATGAAGAGGCAAGCTATGGCGCTCTGACGTGAATTTGCACCCCTTCTCCTCAGTGGACCTTCTGTGGCATATAATCTTTCTTTTGCCTCAGAAACCCCCTTTTTCTTTGCTCTGGAGAATGAGATACAAGCCCTCCAAGTTCAGTCCTTTGATTTTGATAGTTTTGACAAGTTTTTGAAAGTGATGCTACATAAGATGCTACTCTAGCATTTCTGAGTTTTTTGAAGTTTTCAATAACATCAGTACAACTGTGGCTTCAGCTTTTCTTTGAGTTGCTATACCTGATTTTGATGGGAAAGATTTCATGTAGCTACCTCTGTGGAAATTTGGTCACTAGTCTTTGCTACATTAAATGCTTATATTTTGAAGCCTTTCAGTTGTTATTCTAGCCTTGTAAGAGAGAAGACACTGCCCAATACCTGGGTTAGACCCTCTCATGGCTACCATATTGAATATAGATAAGTTCAATGGAAAGGGCTTCCACACATGGAAGATGAAGGTGCAATTTGCATTGATGAGGGAAAACCTCTGGGGACTTGTCAAACCGACTTCAACTTTTTCTTCTACAGCCTCCAATGCTGGAGAATACTCAGCTCTGACACTCCCAGCAAGGGATCCCGCTAGAGAGGAGAAAGCATATGGTATAATTGCTCTTGCTTTAGGAGATGATTATATTCATCACATCTCTGACTTAGAGTCTCCTTCAGAAGCTTCGCAGAAGCTTGACATGATTTTTGGTGCTAGCTCTCACATCTTAAAATTGTCACTTAAAATCTCTTTCTTTGAATTGAAGATGGTTAGTGGCACTCCCTTTGGCAGCCCATGTCAATTACATGCGGAGTCTTATGACTCAACTTGCTTCTATCAACTCTCCTATCACTACAGATGATGCTATGGTAGTTTTGCTTAAGAGTATGCCTGAAGATTATGATCATATTGTTACCACTTTGAAAAATCTTCCTAATCCTAATCTTGAAGGTATTATCTCTGCTCTCCAAGAAGAAGAAAGGCACATGGAGCTCAGGAAAGGCAATGACACATCTTATGCTATAAAAATCTAGAAGGGCAAGTTTTTACCTTGCAATCATTGTGGGAAGACAAATCACCTCTCAAAGGACTGCTTCAAAATCAATCCATGCAAACACTATGGCAAAAGCAGTCATCATGAGAAGTTTTGCAAAGCCAAAAAGGAAGCAACTTCAAAGACAGAAAATGGCAATCTACTTTCAGTTGATGTGCCTCCACAAGATGAGGCATCCTTTGAAGATTATGCTTTTTAAATCATCTCTATGTATGCTCCAGATCTCTCTTTTTATGTTGAGTCAAGGTACTCAGCCTGGATAGTCCTCCAAAATGAATGAAATAAACTATTGTGTTTTGTGTGTTTTGTAAACACCTCTGGTCACCTTATGATGTAGGCCATGTGTATGTGTTTTGCTCCATGGTACCTCCTGCAAACATTGTGTGCATGTACATGCAGGGGAGATAACCATTGGAAGGTCTTTTTGTATCCCTTTTGTTTACCTTACACCCATGGGAACCCTTGCTAGCTTGAGATCCTAGCCATTGATAGATCCATGACCACCATGAGATGGCATGAGACACCTTGTGCTAGTTGTATCCTTGCTTGTTGGGATATCTCAAGGTGTATGCCTCACGCACACCTTGGTTTCTATGTGTGAGTGCTAGAGGCACAATTAGGTGCCCATAAGCACAGTTAGGTGGTGGTAAGCCACATAGGATGATTGAGAGAATCTAGGAGCAGATTGAGGAGATGATTGTGGAGCTCTGAAGTCATCAGTGATGTCAGTGAGCATGTAAGAGGTGCCTACATAAGGACCTCACTCTTCTTCATTCTATATGCAAGTATTCTGAGTTTGTGTTCACTCTACTCTTTCCTTTCAGTTTACCAGCACACCTTGGTTTCTATGCGAGTGCTAGAGGCATAGTTAGGTGGTGGTAAGCCACATAGGATGATTGAGAGAATCTAGGAGCAGATTGAGGAGATGATTGTGGAGCTCTGAAGTCATCAGTGATGTCAGTGAGCATATAAGAGGTTCCTACATAAGGACCTCACTCTTCTTCATTCTATATGCAAGTATTCTGAGTTTGTGTTCACTCTACTCTTTCCTTTCAGTTTACCAACAAAGAAGTCATCAAATTCATTTGACAGATATTCACCTCCATTATCTGATCTCAAGCATGTGATATATGACCCAAACTCCTTTTCAACATGTTGCTTGAAATGCTTGAAGGTAGGCAGGACCTCATCCTTATGTTTCAAAAAATACAGCCATGTATACCGACTAAAATCATCAATAAATGTAACATAATATGACGAGCTTCCCATTGAGGTAGTGTGTGTGGGACCCCAGACATCAGAGTGAATCAACTGCAAAGGTCTACCACTTTCCCGCAGATGCTTAGTGAATGGCAACCTTGATTGTTTTCCAAACTGGCATGCAGGATAGACATGCTCTAAAGCAATATACTTGAACTTTGGCAAGCCATCGACAATGCCTCTTTGCTGCATATTTTTTAGCTTCTGAATATTAATATGACCAATGCGTTCGTGCCAAATTTCCAAATCAGAGACCACCCGTACCATGGGTAAACATGGCAGCCTTTTGTTCTGGCATGCCTGCATCTAAAGTAAACATTCTTCCTTGCCTTTTCCCTTTTGCAATCAACTTGCAGCCATTACCAAACTTCTCAATGAAGCATCCATCCTTATTAAACCGGACTTGCAAGTTTTGCTCAGCCATTTGTCCAACAGACAACAAGTTCTTAGTGATCGAAGGCACATGCAACACTTCATGCAACTTCTTGGTCTGACCATCATGCATCACCAGAGGCACAACATCCTTGTGTGTAATGTCATGCTATGAGCCTTTTAGGTGCCTCTAGGGATACATTTGAGTGCCAATTGGGAAAACAAAACTGAGGCGAGTGGTGGGGGGGTTGGATTTAGACATAATAGACTAATTGGAAGATAAGGGCACAAGGAATAAGACCACAAAAATGAATTAACAAAAGGAAATTATGAAACATGGTATAATAATGTTAGGGAACTAGGACAATATAGTTGATTAGGTAGAAAATAACATAAGAATTATGAATAAATACACATATATAGAGGGAGAGTAGAATAGGACATAACTAAAATAGAAAAAAAAAGGAACAAAAAAAGGGGGGAGAAAAAGAAAAGGGAATGGAATAATAAAAATTAAAAAAAAAACCTGAGGAAAAAATAAAAAATTGAAAAATTGAAAGAAAATTAATAAGAAATTAAACGAAACATATAGAGAATTTAAGGGATAATAGAGAATAAAGCAACTAAAAAGAGAGAGAGAGAGAGAGAGAGAGTGTGTGTGTGTGTGTGAGCAATAAAGAGAGAGAGAGAGAGAGAGAGAGAGAGAGAGAGAGAGAGAGAGAGAGAAAGAGAATGTGTGTGTGGGGGGGTGGGGAGGGAAATGTGTGTGTGTGTGTGTGTGTGTGTGTGTGTGTGTGTGTGTGTGTGTGTGTGTGTGTGTGTGACACTAAAGAATAAAGACACAGAGTGTGTGTGTGTGTGTTTGTGCATGTGTGTGTGTGTGTGTGTACCCACCCTCACCCGAGGGGACACCACATGATGCAAGTAGGACACCCATCACGTGATGTCCTGCCCCGCACCAAAAAAGCTCCAAAGAGGAAGCCTCTTTGTAAGTGTTTTTGAAAAATGGATTATATCATAGTTGCTTCCAAGTGGATATTTCTTTTATGATCTTCAAGCTATGTTCTACAAGATGTTTAGTGGAATAAGACACATCATGGAATTCCCATAACTATCTGGAGACAATCATGCACTAGGCACCACGATTGCGTAGCTATGATAATTCCAACAAAAAGTAGACTGTGGAAGTGATAAGTCTTTCCTAGAGTAGAGTCGTACAAGGACCTCATTCCAACCCGCTAAGAGTTTAATGAGCAATGTGGCACCTGGCATGTGCCATGTGGCCAACCCAACCAAGGATTAGCAACGTGACACATGGTTAACCCACCGGCCAAAGGTTAACAAGGTTTGGGTGTGTGTGTGTTTAAAAAATAAAACGACACACGATGCTCAATTAAGGGTGGGTAATAGATTTCTCATCTAATGGGTAAACATAAAATATGTATCAAAAAGGTGTTGAATCCGTCAGGTAGTCCATGCTCCAAGCACCAGGTCCACTCATCAAAAGGAACCGGATGTTATGACTTCCCTAATTTTCCTTGCATTTTGCTTTCCAATACAAAAATGGTCTAGTTCTATTCTCTTGTCCACCTGTTTCTCTTTCCCTTTGTGCATCCTCCAATATTTTAGAAATAAGGGCCATTTTGGCAAGGTCTTTGTTTGCAAACATCCCAACAGTCTTACAGAATTTGTTTGAGTTTGTCCCTGGAATTAGGCTTTGAGTCCATCTTGGTATGTATATAGAAGTGTTGAATCCATCAGGTATTTCAAGCTCCAAGATCAGGGTCCACTTACCTGTCACCATCCAAGAGTAACCATAGGTGTTAGACCATCATAGTTTTAGTTGGGTAGACAGGTAATGCATGTATTCCCTGGCGTCTTATTGCTTTACCTAGGATCAAAGACACTCGTCTAGATTCACAAATAATAATAATAATTCAGATACCATGTTTCATGTACTAATAGTGTCACAAGTCCATCATATTAGTCTGCCACCAAAGCGTGTGAGACCATAATCCTTGCCCTTAAAAGAAAACTTGCAATGGGGGGTAATCCAACCCTTAGTAGTCAATCTCATCTTATTTGATAAACCAAAGAGAAAAAATAACAAATGTGTAGGTCTACCACAATTATTTAAGAAATCAATCTTTAGAATTGCTAAGGAAAATTATGGTAGAAGGTGGAAAAAACCTTTTGCAATCCCCGCTTAATGAGAAGGGAAGATATTATGTCCACTTGTAGTACACCAGCAATTAAGTGCTTAAGAAATCACTTAATACAAGGGCATCCTTTGTGAATTAAATGGAAAAAACTGACCCAATAAATACAAGTCTGCAAAGCTAGCTGAGGAGGTAGGGGAATTGAAAAGACACGTGTGTGTGTGTGTATATATATATATATATATATAAAAGGAGAATTTATAAGCATTTTCACAAGTTTAAATAAAATTAGAGCAAGTAAAATGTAATGGTGCACATGAAAATGTTAAAGTATATATATATAGTCATAAAAAACAAAAAAAGTGCACTAGTAGGTAACTTTTCAATAAATTTAGTGGAGTGTAGAGAAGAGAGGTACTTAAACCTTTATTGAAAATTATAGAAAGGTTTTTACCTATAAATAAAAACTCAACATAAAGACTAAACATACATTATTTAAAATATATACAACATATATAAGTAAGTACACAAGAAATGTAAAAATGTAAAAAGAATAGTAAATATAAATAAAGAGCAACCGAAAAAAATGTGAACAATGAGAAGAGAAAAAAATGATGGCTTGCTACTATTAAAGGTTGGTAACCTTTGGAAGAGCCCATGGCTCATGCGGGTGATGAGGGCGCAACGGTGCACAAGGGATTGCGGATCTCTTCGTTTGGGCCGCCCAGTAGTCAAGGAGCAGTGTAGTGTACCGCAGTACAGCAGCAGCAGTAGTCAGGGCCATGGGGGTCGATGGTCTGTAACAAGGAGGCTAGGAGCACCCTACACCCGAGTGGGCTGCGGGCAGCACGAGCAACTGTAGGGCGTGTACTCAGAGCTTAGGAAGGGCAAGGCATAAGTACGATGCATGCAACTAGAGAGTAAAGCCACAAAGTAGAGGGCAAGCACAATGAGGAGTAGCGTAGCACCACGGGTGGTAGCGTAGAACCACAGGTGGTAGCGTGGCGCAATAGGTAGCTAGGTAGAAGCTTAGGGGAGCAAAGGTACTTATATAGGCTAAGTAGTCAGGTAGGATAGTTAGGTTAAATAAATGTTTTTAGGGAAGTGGGCATGTAGGCGGTTCTAGGATAGTAATAAAGTGCATGCCAAGTGGAAAGTGGGGGGAGGGGAGGGGGGGTGGTTTAATAGATGTTCTAGAGAGGCGAGCCTTTTAGGTGGCTCTAGGGATACATTTGAGTGCCAATTGGGAAAAAAAACATGAGGTGAGTGGTGGGGGGGTTGGATTTAGACATAATAGAGTAATTGGAAGATAAGGGCAAAGCAAGACTACAAAAATGAATTAACAAAAGGAAATTATGAAACATGGTTTAATAAGGTTAGGGAACTAGGACAATATAGTTGATTAGATAGAAAATAACATATGAATCACCCAACGTGGGATGTTAGGGAAGGTTTTTAGAAGGGAGACCATTTTAGATGTGTAGTTAGTAAACAAGGTTTAGTAATAAGGTATCAAGTAGTGTGCAGTATTTGTTGTATGAGATATGCTTATACACGTTGGAAAAATAATCATGGCACATGGATACCTATGGATTGTGATGTAGTAGACACCAAAATGGTGAAATCCAATGTCTTGAGGTCACATATAGTTGAATCTTAAAGCACATTCATGAATACATTTCTATCACCTTTGATGATATTGACTTTTTCTTCACACTGGTAAGATAGTGAGGAGGCGACTTGAAGCAACATCAATGCTCAACAAATGGAAGCATCCTTGTATCTTGGCCATTCATATTAATTTAAAATTTTTGGTATTGTTATGTCATTTATGAAAGGGTACAATGAGAATAAACTTAATAAATTTAGTACTTTTGAAGTTCATAAGCAATGAGTCTTTGCTAGTTTGTTGAATCTTTTAAACTCTTGGTTGTTAATAAATTCAATAGTTTTGAAGTTGATAAGAAATTAGTCTATATTGTTTTTATGAACCTTTTAAAAAGCTAATTGTTAATAATTTAGTTTTAAAGCTCACAAGCAATGAGTCGATATTATTTTCTTAAATATGTTTAAACATTGAATTTTTTTTGGAAAAGTGTCATCATAAATTATTCCCATACTTTACAATATGCAATCATGGTGATAGATCCAAATATTGGTTCCTAAATTTAACAAAAATGAGCTAATATATTTTATTGCCTAATATTTTAACCCTAAATTGTCACCTTTGACTTTTAAAGAATCTAGAGTAAGCTGTATAAGGCCCTAGGTCTAAAATTAGCCTTTATTGTGCTCATCTTCTACACTCCAACCTCTTCAACCCTCAACTCACACCAGCCTCTATATACCTCCAATGGCGACACCCCATGATGCATACCACCAGTTCATGGCTTCTACTTGTTATTTGAGTAGGGAGATAAACCTGTGTGAGATGTTTGGTTGCAAGATTGATGTGGTAGTGATAGTCCATAAGCACATGGACATTTTCAGACATGTTGCTAAGTACATCATTGAGAAAGCTAGACTTTTCCTAATCTGGCTAGACATAGATATAGTAGAATGAGTTTTGGTAAATCTCCTTTTAGAGTGTTACAAAGTTGATCCTAGTTTTAGACATAGGATGCATAGAATATGTAAAACCTTGACTTCATATGGGGCCTGTAGGAACCCCGTTTGTATCCTTACCCTTAGCATATTGAATAATCATGCTAGAAATGGAGGACGTATGCACCTCCATTCATACAAGAAGTACCTACTCTCCAAGAACCAGATGTAGATGAAAATCTAAATGTGATTGTTGAAGCCAGCCTCCCCTTGGAGTGGTCCACCAAAACTCTAGAAAAAGGGAAGCACACTGCAGAGGTAGAAACATCATGTGGCATAGAGCTGGCTGTGGTTCAAAAAGTAGCTAGTACATCCTCCATCGGATAGCCCACTATGGCAGAAGGGGAAGAAGAGGAAGGAGAGAAGGAGAGGAAGTAGCGGAGGAGCGTATGATGAAAGAGGTTTTATTGCAAACCCTTCTGTATGTTTTGATTGAAAAAAAGGAATATTTGTTTTTAATTGATATTCAATATGTGAAGAAGCTGAGGGTGCATGAATCATTAGGGGCACTCTCTAATTGAGAGAGTGGTATTGATCTAGGCTTTCCAGAGAGGGGCTTGATAGGTGCACAGATTTGGCAGCCACCAACACATTGGAAGATCAGATCTGAATTGTATGAGAGGAAATGCATGACTGAGCTCATGCAAGAGTCATAGAGACAGAGTTCCATGAGATCCATGAAAAAATGTCGATGGACAGGTAGAATAAATGTTCAAGGATTGAGAGCACTATGGCAACTCATCATCGGTACCCCCTACGAACATTGATGAGAGCAAAAGCTCCATCAATATTTGTGCAAAGGGTTATGACCAAAGAGATGCAGAACAAAATGTAAAGTAGATGACATTGTCAATATTTATGATGTGATGTTTTTAATTCAGAATATTCCAAAAAGCTTATTGATCTGATTATTACAACTTTCAAGATGTTATTGAAGTCGATGATTTTGGAATGCAATATGCAGGTCGAGGTGATAGCATCGGTGCAGACTTTGTACTTGGACAATACATGGGGATGTTCAAGCATCACAGTCTAGTTTGCATGCACTCCTTGTACTCACCTCACAAAAAGGAGGAGATGATCAAATGCGGGGCACTTTCAAAGTTGGTGTCCATGATGCCCTTACCTCCATCAATCCATAAGTGCATTTTGGTTAGGAAAGATCTTGCTCTTGTAACTTTTGGGGAAAGATTAGCAAGAAGTCTTTTGGTGGCGGGCTTGGTGGCGGGCTGCTATGGGGGCTATGACATGTGTTTATGCTTTAGCTAAAATTGTAGACACTTTCACACAAACAAATTTCTTGGGACCCTAGCGAAGAGCTGTAATTTTGGACAAAGTGGAGGATGCAAAGCAAGCAAATATCTTGTAGAGAAAATAATCTTCATTGAAATCATGTTGTGATGACTTCAGTTTACCAAAAACATTGTAAATACAAATGGAAATCTAATGTATACTTTTTTTTTCATGGTGATGTTAGTTTGCAATGACATTAAATTTTATTGTGATAAATTATCTTTACATTCTATGTAAACAATTTTAATGCATAATGTGTTTCAATATTTTGTATATAAGGCATTCAAAGTTTTAACTAAAAAATGCCAATATAGGCCAACCTTCGTATCTTGTGGTTCACTAAAGGAATGAATTTAATATGTGATAATAATTACATAAACAAGGAATATTAGGGAATACCATGAATCAAAGTACTTAATCTCATCAAGAAACCCAAATCTCATCATGTTGCTCCAAATAAGGTAGCCAAAATTTCAAGCAAAGTTTTTGCATGCAACTTGTGGAATTGGTTTCAGCATGCCTCATGATTTGGCCGTTTTTTGTTTTTTCTTTTTGGGGGGTTTTGCTTTCTGAGGTGATATGCAACTTTATGAGGTTTTTCCCCCCCAAAAAAAAGCAAAAAATGGCCAAACGATGAGGCGCATAATAAGTAAGACGGCATCATTTTTTGTTGTTTTTTTTTGGAGGATATGCTTAAGGTGGTCATGTGAAACTCTTGTAGTATTTTATACACAAAACAACTACTAAAAATGGCCTAATTAGGCCATGTGCATGTCGCCACACAAATTCACCAGACGGTAATGCCGTCTGGCCTATTTGCTTGCCAATGCATATATGGCTTGGTTAGGTCATTTTGGTAGTTTTTTTGGCGGGTCTCGCTCTTGAAGGTTACTTGTGTTCTTTTAAACAACAAAAAAAACCCAAAAAATGGTCAAAATAGGCCATGCATGTGGGTGTGCAAATCAGCCATGGCCGATTTGTGTGCTGGCATGAACATGGCCTCTTTTGGCCATTTTTTAAAATTTATAGGTGTCATACCATGAATTGGTTCAATCAGAAGCCAATTAAGTAAGTAGTTTGCAATGGCAATTTCTTCAGCCCAATAATCATTTGGAAGATGCTTCTCACTGAGCATTGCTCTAGCATTGTCTACTAAAGTACCATTCTTCCTTTCAGTTATTGCATTCTGTTGAGGAGTATTTGTACATGTGAATTGTCTTCAAATGCCATTACTTTTGCAAAAGTTCTTGAATGTTGAAGACGTGTATTCACCTCCTCTGTCTGATCTCATGACTTTGATCTTTCTGCATGTCTAGTTCTCTACCATGGCTTTGAAAGCTTGAAATCTAGAAAAGACTTCAGATATCTCTTTCAGAAAATGGACCCAATAATATATGTTGTAGTTGTTGATGAAAGTCAAGGAGTGAAGTGAACCATTGATGCTGCGGGTCTATGCATAACCCCATACATCTGTATGAATCAAATCAAGAATACCTCTTGCTCGAGAGGTGCTTCTGCCAAAATTGATTTTCTTTTGTTTACCAAAGCAACATGCTTCGAAAATATTTCCTACAAAGTATAACTTAGGAACTCCAATTTCCGTATTTTGGTTTCTTAACTACATTAAGCTTTTGAAATTGACAAGTCCATATCTTTGGTGCCATACTCAGAAAGTGGCACCGGTTGCTACTAAGATAACATGGCATGCAAATCTAATACTGAAGCTAGCATTATGAACAAGCATCCTTCCTTGACTACTTTTCCTACTGTCTGATATCCTCTAGATTTGTCTCTGATAGTGCATTCATCTCCATCGAAGATGACTCGATAGTTATGTTATGTCATTTGCCCAACTGATAAGATGTTCTTGCAGAACTTTGAAACATAGAGTACATCTTTCACCAATCCTTTGTACCAATGAAATTGTTCATAGGGATAATTCCTTTCCCTTGAACTATATTTGATGTGTTATTTGCCATGTAGATAGCATTCTTCTGTCCTTCTAATGGTTTCATCTCCGTAAACCATTCCTGATGTTTTTCATATGAGATGATGTACTGATATCGATGTACCAAGGATCTTGATGTGCTTGATCAACTTGATAATTGCATTCCCCTTTTGAATTGCAATCAATGTCAAGATACAAGGTTTCAGTCTTCTACATATCCTCACTTGCAAGAAACATATTCCGAGGCTCATTGGCATAATGACTATGACTTGAATGTCCACTACGGTAATTTTCTCTGCCACATGAAAATTCCCTACTGCTAGATTGACCTCCTTGGTCGTACTTCTTCTTGTGGCAATCTCTTTCATAGTGGCCAAACTTATGACAGTAGTTGCACTGAATGTTTGACACGTTGGTGGATGCATTCCCTCT
Organism: Dipteris shenzhenensis; assembly: GCF_047967505.1. Classification (NCBI taxonomy): domain Eukaryota; kingdom Viridiplantae; phylum Streptophyta; class Polypodiopsida; order Gleicheniales; family Dipteridaceae; genus Dipteris; species Dipteris shenzhenensis. The sequence continues at coordinate 26,065,942 of NC_141616.1, forward strand.
TCCTTGAAATCTTCCTCAATTGGAATTATTTCCTCTTGGATGTAGATGCCGATGCTACTGTGGATGATGTTGTTGATGCTGACTTTGCTGATGATGACTACTTCTCTAAGATTCTCTACCTCTACCTCTACCTCTACCTCTACCTCTACCTCTACCTCTACCTCTACCTCTACCTCTACCTCTACCTCTACCTCTACCTCTACCTCTACCTCTACCTCTACCTCTGCCTCTGCCTTTAGCTCTGTCTGAAATTGTGAATGCTTGATCATTGGAATGACCTTTGCGTGCTTGAATGTCCTGAGTCCTCAGTTCTTCACCAAGTAACATTGTGACCATAGCTCTTCTAGTGTTGGAATTTGCCCCGCTGAATGGAAATACTCTGGACTAGATTCTTGTAAACTTCTACTAGTCTAATTAGGATGACTTGAACCATTTCTGTGGGATTCATAGTCTCTCCTACTCTACTGCTACGAGTTGATTGTTGTAATCCTTGATCTTGAGTACATAATCATTACCAATTTCATTGCTGTTGCAAAAACTCTAATTGATCTAATTTCTCAGTGTGAGAATCTTGGACATGTTCTTAGACTCATAAAGAGCTGCAAACATATCCCATGCTTCTTTTGATGTCTTTACTATGTTGAGTTGTCTAAGCATGACATCTTGCACATTCTGTTTGATCAAATGATATGCATATTTGTCTTTCTTGCCCCATTCTGCCTGTGCTCGAGCAATGGTAGGATCTAGTGCACATGCGGACACCATTGGTGTAGGTGTAGACCCTTTGTCTTGTTTTGTGGCAATGGTGAGAGTTGTTGCTGAATCGTTAGATGGTCTAGGTGTAGACCCATCAAGATACTCCCATTTGTCTTGAAGTACAAGAATGGTCTCCATTCAGTATTTCCATGTGCCATAATTTGAATTATCCAACTTTGTAGATGCCTCCAAATTGAGGTTGCTAGTCGTAGACATGGTGCAAGATAGTAATCAAAGTGCCTATGAAAATCATTATCTGAATCAACTGCAAAACACTATTTGTATTAAGTGAAATATGAACTATCGGTGAAGATAAAACTACAATATATTTGGATCTGTTTCAAGGCTTGTGGAAAATGATGCCAGGAATAGCCAAGAGGCTTTACAAGGCTTGAAATAATGTGCACAATGCCAAAAAAATAGCCCAATAGGCTTTACAATGGTGGCATGTGAGTGCAAAATCAAATGACGTGCAATCTGCCCTCTGATCAATCAGCTAGTGCCTCTAAAAACTCTGAAGTATGCTCACTGAATTGTGGAAGATTGGGTTTCACGACCTGTGATGATGTGAAACCGCATGTGAGCGTAGGGACTGACTCCAAGTAAAAACTATTTGGGAAATTTTGGGCATGTCTTCGATTGGCTACTTTAGTGTTCTCTCCTCTAAGGATGAGCTATGCTACTCTAATCTAGATGTAGACCAACTGTCGAGCGATGAAAAAGCAGTAAATAATTTCTTTTATTTTGTTCAATTTAGGCGCTGGGTCAGATGCGTCGATGTAGAGGCTTTTGTGCATGCAAAAGTGAATTTGGTGCTAAGGTAATAAAGTATGTTATACTTGTTCCAAAATGTGTGCATGATGTGATGAGCATATAGAGCACAAAAAATTGAGCGTTTTTCCTCTTTGAAGCACCCTCAAATTCTTCCTAGATGAAGAGATATCGCTTGATCAAGGTCGAGGGGCAAAAAAGGAGAAAAAATGATGATGTGGTAGTGATGTGGCAATTGTGTTCACATGAGGAATTGTGCCTTTGAAGGGTTGTGCCTATGGAGCACTGTGCTTAGGTGGTACCTGTGCTCACATCAGGTGTGCAAAGGGTGCCTATGGAGAGGCAATTGTGCCTATCAAGGGGCTATGTTCCACATGGCAGGGTGATGTGGCTACCTATGTGGTAGTTAAGGTAGATGCCAATGTGGACTTGCTAACTGGGTTGATGAGCTATCAGATGGATGATGACATGGCAAGAGGGTGCCTCTGTTGATGTGGCATGGTAGCTAATATGGCACAATGAGGTGGAGGTGATGTGGTAGGATAGGCTTACTTAATGATGTGTCCTATGGATGGGATCACCACATGTCATATTGCGGTTGTTCTACGTGTCACAATATAAGGGTAAGATTCTCTGACATCTCTAAGATACTGATGAAATCTTGAAAGATTTCGTCTAGGTCTTCTTTTCTCGCCAAAATCTCTGACATCACAATATAAGGGTAAGATTCTTTGACATCTCTAAGATACCAACAAAATCTTGAAAGATTCTGTCTAGGTCTTCTTTTCTCGCTGTTTGATGGAGACATTAGCCCCGATGGCGGTTGCCCAACTGCATATGGGGGCTGTTGGACGGATAGCTTGAGCGTTGCATGTGGCGTTGAGGCTTGTTGGAGCCACACTAGAGTGTTGGAGCTCATGTAGCTAACATCGATTGGCAAATGAGTGCCTGGAGCCCTCGTTGCAGGTCGTCGACTTGCTTACTGTTGGGTCATGGCAAAGTGGAGCTTTAGATGTTGTTGGATCCAACTAAGGCTTCATTGCTGGAGGGATGCCAACAGAGTTGGTTGCTAGTATGCAGCCCGTGGGTTTGGGTATACAAACAGGCTTACAAAGGTTGCAGCTCGTGAGCGTTGAAGGCGTGTCAGTTGAACAGGTCAGTTGGCTCATAGACGTTTGCTTGATGTGGCTATTGATTTTGTCATTTGTGAGTCATCGTGTGGATTGCTGTGGGAGCCACGCTGTAGATCGGTGCTGTCGCGGGTCGCCTTAACTTATTGGTAATAGGAGATGGTTGGCCTATTGATTGTGAAGCTGAGTAGTGATATTGGTAAAGTCCATTGGTTCCATTGGTCAGTCTTTGAGGTCGGGCTACTGGGGGTTGAGAGCTATCTTATAGGAGGGCCGAGATGGTAGAAGTCGGGCTTTTCTATGTGAGGGCTGCCAAGCTACTGAAAGTCGTTGCTGAGTCGTCGACCAATACATGGAGCTTGGTCGTTGCTTGAGCTTCGTGGATGGGTTGGGTTGTAGTAGGAGCCTTGTTGTTGATGCGCTACTGCCCGTGAGTCGATGGAGGCTTGTAGAAGGCTTTGCTGCAATCATGTTTGCTGTTATATGAGCCACTTTAGTTCTAGCTATAGAGTCATAGGAATCCTTGAACTCTGCCTTGTCACCGACCTAGACTTGTAGGGCTTTATAGCCTCTCAAAAAACGAAATCAAAAATAGAATCTCTCTTAAGGGTGTACTTCCTATGTCTCTGAATACTCAAGCAGCATGAGCTAAATATATACTCTCTCTCACTCTCAATGCAACAAATCTTTCCCTATCTCTCTCAGAAAACAAAAATGATGGAATTCTCACTCGCTTTTTTTCAACTGAAATTCTCTCATAAAGAATAGCAACAACTCATGATGGAATGAACACTTACACAATACTTAGTAAACACTCACCCAATACTCTCACTTGAAATGAAATCAATCAAAATCCTCAAAGATATGAATAGAAACCTTCTCTCAATGGAAAAGAGCTCGTTTGGAGAACGCTAAGGAGAACTTCTCAATCTCTCACACTCTCAATCGAATCGTGATGCCTCAGCGGAAGGCAAGGGAGCTCTGATACCATGAGCAAATATGGAGAGAGAAGAGGAGAAGAGTGGAGATGAGGAGAGAGGGCACACCACAAATGACTAACTGTACACTAGATTTAGTTGAAAATAATGAATATATACAAACCCCTTTAGGGTTAGGGTTAGGGTTTCCAACCCTTTCCTTTTTAGCACTCTTTTGGGTTAGTGCTATGCAAATATTGAACATGATGTTGAGATGAATCCTCAACACTGGTCTCACTGATAAATGGTTATGCTAAGGATGTTTGAGACACCGTCATCCATGGTGTAACATAGATTTTCACATTATGCACACATGACCCATGTGGATGTCATTTTGGGTAGGGAGTCATTATATGGTGTAGGTTCATCCTTGTCTCAAAGTTACCTTCATAACTCTTTCTAGTTTGAGGTAAACGGTAAGGCAGTGTTACTCCATGGTGAAAAAGATGTGCAAACATCTCCAATGGTGTGTGTTGTGGAACTTAAAACTCTTGTACATAATTTTGAAATTGAAGACACGTTTTTGCATTATTTATCACACATGATGATACGTGATTATTGCGGTCCATTGATATTGTTGTAAACAAGATGAATTTCATTCATGTGGCTTGCCGAGAGAGAGAGCCGAGAGAGAGAGAGAGAGAGAGAGAGAGAGAGAGAGAGATGAATAGCATTCAATGGACCTGCCTAAAGTGAGAGAGAAAGAAATGGAAGAGGAGAGAGCGGAATATTTAAAAACAATTGGAATGAATGCACATCCAAAAAACAAATCCAATTTTGAAAGAGATGCTCTAAAGTCAACACACCAACCAATTGCAGAATTTGCAAAAAAAACGCAACAAAAAAATGCTCAAAATTATTTTTGGCATCTCGAAGTAGAACTTTCACTAAGGCCTACCTATTGCAGGCCAAAAATTGGAAGTTTTTCTTACAAATCGGCACTATCTAAAGTTAGTCAAGTGCATCCAGTCTTCCATGTGACTAGACCGAAAAATGTTGGTGGTGCATGACAATGTTGCTGACAATGGGATACTTGTAGACCTTATCAGGCCTCCCTCTTTGCCACATGAACTGGAGAGGATCTTGGATACAAAAGAGAAGAGGACCAAGCATTCTGTGAGACGTGAATGTTTGGTGAAGTGGAAAGATGGGCCCGAGCAAGGCTCTATCTACACTTTGGAAACGCTTTCCGAAATTTGTATTCAAGGACAAAAACTTTGTTCAAGTGGGTGTAATGTTACAATGGTAATTCTTGGAATTACCGGTAAGGGAGAGAAACTGATAGTGATTGTGGTAGTGTGTTTTCATTAGTCAAAGGTCCGTGTGAGTCATCATCATGGTGCATAGGGGATTAGCTATGTATGGCTAGATCAACCACATTAGCATGTGGTGGTCAAGATTAGCCTAGAGTATCTATGTGGTGGCATGGTTGGGCGGTAATTGGCATGCTCTCAATTCTCCTCTCCTGTTGGTGACCTTACATGCAAGGAAAAGTGCCTAAAAATCGTCGTGCACCTCTAATTCCAACCATTGTAGTGGTGGAGATGGGACACCACAATGGATGACTTGGTATATTGTTCTACCCATTGTGGCGGAGGAACTAGACCTGGCCCACCATCTTTGTGGGTGCTATGACTATTGGCTATTTTGGCATGGGTGATCTAGAGTGACATCTTAGATATCGATTGGCGATGACAATTAGAACCTAGTGACTTATTTTGGCAGCTATAAAAATGTCCATAATTATAACCACTGGGTTGACATACATGACTTAGGCCCAATTTCACAACTACATCATGGATGCCACCCCAACCAATGAAAAACCAAGAGGCAAGTTCTACCATGTCTCACACATTTTCTGGTCTTGAGCTAGTACGCATGGGCCAAAAATGAAAGTTGGTGGCCTCAACATGTCGGTCATTCGAGTCCTACCCATGAGCCTTGCCTTTCAAACCCTATCATCTGAATCCAACTCATGAAACCTATCTTCTTGATTGCCGCCAAGCTATTCTATGCGCAATTTGTTCAAGAATGTGCAATCTGCTCGAATCTTGTTAATGCGTTGCTACTTCTTTGAGCATGACACAATTTTGCCTCTCAACAAGGGCCCAACATTAATGGTATTTTGGTCCTTTTGTTTAGTTGAGAGAGAGAGAGAGAAAGAGAGAGAGAGAGAGAGAGGATCCAGCACATCATGAAAATTGCTACCGTGTATATTCTAATGAACAACCATGCTGCTTGTAATTATGGCATGGGGATAGATGACCTGCACCACAATAATAATGTAGAACGTTACATTTAGAACTTCTAAGTTCTGACAGCATACAGCATCATACGTCTGATAAACAAGGTGCCACCATTACTAAAATATGTCTCACAAACTCAATTCCTACCCATACATAGAAAAGTCCACACTTCAGTGGAACTGCTGCTTGAACACATATGGGGCCTTTGGACCCCCCCAAAAAAAACCCCAACGGCGATCCAATAATTAAACGTCACATGACAAAAGATACTAAATTTCAAAAACTTGATGGTTATACATGAAATATGCAAGAGATTCCAAGGGAACACCCAACAGATTTTTAAAAAATTCAACCGTGAGACAAGACACTACCTTGCAGTTAAGGTGTCAGCAATGAAGGCAGGCTGCAAGCCTGAGACAAAACAATGCCTTGCAATTAAGCTATCAGCCATAAACTGACTGCGAGCCGCAAGGAAGCCAGAAGGGCTGTTACTGCCTTAGACAGGATTTCTTCAAACTGGCCTTTGTGGATGGACTGATATTGCACATCAATCCAGAATTATTAATTCCTCCATCAAAAACACTTCGGTTCCTCACCAGCAGGATTGTCAGGAATACCACTCTCAAGAGCCAGCCAAAATAAGAGGAAGGGTATTCCTAAGGGTCAAAGGCATCACTCCCAATCGAGTGCGTCCAAGATATTCACCCAGATTGAAGATCTGTTAAACAAAGTACTAATAATTGTTTTAGCACCATGGACCACAACCCTCTAGTGACTGCAAACATCTTCTCACCCTGGCCTACAGAGCTGGCAGCACGAGTCCACGTCCTTCCAATGGGTCATCCTCGCCTTGTACTCATGGATTGCTTCAGATTGGAATTACCTCTTGGAAGTGTCCTTTCCCAATTATACTGAGTTGTCATCATCGACAAGCTTTAATCACTCTGTTTCCGAGAACTGTGCTACTACTTGCTTCCTCAGACACCTTGGTGATTTTAAGAAGGGCCTCCTGCCCAATTCTCCCTTGCAACTGAAAAAATTCTCACAAAGGTACTAATTAGAGCATTATGATTCAGCTCTCAAATCTGCTCTTATGGACACCTTATTTAGACAGAAACCAAACACAAAATCCAGAAAGTCAATTCTGCATGTCCACTTACACAGGACGGATGTATCTAAATGAGGGAGAGAGAGAGAGAGAGAGAGAGAGATGGGTGGAGATGGGAGTTTTTTACTTCGTAGCAACAATGCCAAGAAGCCAATTTTGGCTTATCCGAAGCGATCCGCAGGGATCGAACACACACACACTTACGACACAAACCAGAGCCTCAACCACTAAGACCCACGCGGGTTTTACAAAACTTGGTGGGGAAGGATGGCTTATACACTGAGAGAGAGAGAGAGAGAGAGAGAGAGAGAGCTTCGTAATGAGGTGCCCACAAGAAACCCATGTAATAGATATCCTGAGTACAGACAGGTTAAATTAAGACACACCTAGGACTATGCAAACAGAAGTGCAGATATGTGAAGAGTTTCTTTTTAAAAAATCATTTCACTCAATCTACCAGCTCACAATTAGCTCACGAGTCTCTTTGTGAGGAGAAGTACGCAATCATCTAAGAACGACTTCGAAAATTGCACTCACTTTTAGAAAGTCATAAACAAACAAGAAAAGGCCGCAAGAAAATCTAGCATAAAGCAAGTTCGCTGTACAGACTCCTCCAGGACGACCAAGAGAATTCTCATGTTGCTTTTACTGTATCGAACCCAAACTCACGGAATAAAATATCCAGATACCTCACTAAAGGCCATTTTCGACGAAGTGGCCGTACACTACTAAAAAATTTACATCTGATGTTAATGTATCAAACTAACACCTCCACGATATCTGACTACGGCCTCGATGATTAACTACACGGGGCTGAAAAGCTGCGAAAGATGAGGCTTCGGTTCCGTATTCATGCCAATGATAATGATAAGAGGAATGAAGCCATAGTGAGTGGCAACCTTAGCCTTTTTCATTAACCAGGTGGACCATTCCTTGACAGCCTTGCCCAAGGGTTTTGGTTCTTCGACAAGAGACACCTTGCTAGCCTTTCCCTTGCCTTTAGAATCAGATCGGGGAGCCATTATACGCACAAGGTTCTGGAAATCCGATGAAACGTTGAAATTTACCAACTGAGTTAGTGTCTCCCTCAGGAAAACAATTGTGGAGAGCGTGAAATCATCAGACAACAGATTGAAAAAGCGATGCAAAACAGTGTTACAGAAGAAAAACTTGAAAGAATGCAGGAAAAGTCGAAGCAAGCTAGCATTAAATCGATGCTCTACTTCGCGAAATAGTTGAAAAAACAAACAGATGATCCTGATTTCAACATAAAGAGTCCAAAGCAGCGAAATACCTTGAACAACGAAGCAATCTCCAAACTCCCTTTGGACCCTAAGGGAATTTGTTTATATAGCTAGGTTAAGCTACTGCCACGTCCTCAGCCCGTTTCTATGGCACCCACCCCACACTCACCCACCCGTGGTCCTTTCGAGCGCAGCAGCGGCCACAGGATCCACAGCCGTGGTCCACTACGCACACCACACGTACACACTTTTTTTTTTGGTGGAAAAATACCCCACACACACTCTTTTTTTTTTTTTTGTGAAGCAAAATTATATTATGAAACGTCCATTTTACATCAGGGCAGTGCTCGAGAAAAGAGCCAATGCCCTATCCATCAGAAACAGTAAAAGAAAAGCTGAATGCAAGAAACATCCAAATCTTCCTCATGCAAGGCATCATATAAGGACTACCGCAATGAGGCTCGGAAGAACTCATAAGGGTGCTGAAGGGGTGAATTCAGATATGAATGATTTCGCTGTAGCCAGAGGGTCCATAAGGCCCAGTATCTGATCCAATGGAAGAAAAGAGAATATTGTGACAAAGAAGCTGATAATCTGCTAAACATCCAAAAAACCTTGAGAACCTGTGTGCAGGAAATCTGAGAGATAAAAAATAGGAGATCTTGTCCATAAGGTCTCTGGAATATGAACAGAACCACAATAAATGCAGAATATTCTCAGGAGTATGATGACATCTTGGACAAAGAGGAGAGGCAATCCTTCTTTGAGCCAATTTCACTCCCACTGGAAATACCAACAATACATCTCCAGAGAAAGAGTCTCTGCTTCAATGGCATTTTCAACTTCCATATCAATTTAAATTTTGCTTTCCACCAAGTTAAAGACTTATTCAGATGCCAAAGAGAATTTGCATGATGAGCAATCCATGGAGGAGGTAATATCAATCGATAAGCCTGTATGGAAGTCAATAGATGCAAAGGCTGAGAGGATAATCCTAGACTTGAAGACTGAAGATGCCAATCTTGAAGCCTGTCTCTTACTTCCAATGTTGGAATCGAAGCCAAAGGGAGTAAGAGATCTGCAATAGCTTTCCATATAGATCTATCATGCATCCCAAGATTGTAGTGTTGGCATGCTACCGGAAAAGAGAGAATATGCCCCTGAGTATCTACCACATCATCAATGAACCGGATGCCCAACTTCATAAGATTGTAAGCTCTGATTGGTTGTTGGACAACAAGAGGAGATTAAAAAACAACACTCCAATGAAGGCTTTCCAATCGAAGCGAGGAAGCTATAGAAGCAGGATGGGAAGACCATTTGATGCGAGAGCACTTTCTTCCAATCCTGAATCAAGGCAGTAGAAAATGGACAACTAGGGATTTTACCTTGAAACTTGCCAAGTACTACTTCTGATGGATCAACTAGCCAATGTCCATAAGCATTTGTGCACATCTGACCACACAAAAATGCCAACATGATAGACCAAGGCTGCTCTTGTTGAAAAAAGGTCTTGAGCATAGTGATCTTTCTTGCCAATACATGAAATTTGATGTTTATAATATGCAAACCACCATGCATTCTTGGTGAGCAAAGCAGGTCCATTTTGAGCAACCTTAAAGCTTTTTTATGAAGCTTAGTTTTCCAAAATCTCCATGGCTTGAGACATAAAAGAAGAGAGATCTCGAGATGACCAATGTAATAAAGGAAGGTAAAACTGGACATAAGCTAGAACAATGGACTGGACAATTCGAAGTCGAACATGCAATGGCCAAGTGGAGATCTTCCAATATTCTAATTTGTCTTGAATTTTGTTTAATACCCAAGATATTTGTTGCTTATTTCTAATTTTCCATCCAATTGGATAACCCAAATGTCTTACTATATTTTTCGGATAAATAATCTGGCCGGGCCAAAGGATAGCATGCCAGTCACAATGCTTGAGAGGCAAGAGTTTTGATTTCTAAAAATTAATTTTTAGACCAGCTGCCAACCCAAAATCAAAAAGGGTATCCATCAATAGGCGAAGCTCCAGAGGACTATTCTTTGGCATGAAGAATGAATCATCTGCATAAGCCTGTGCAATGAAAGGCCGTGAACCAGGAATCTGAAGCTCCACTACCTGTCCAGTATCAACCAGATGATCCCATATAAAGAAGCAAAGGATGTGAAGCAATAGCATATAGCAAAGGACTGAGAGGGCATCCCTGTCGAACTGATCGTTCTAGTGTCCAAGACTCAGACAAATGATTCCCTATAAAGCATTGAGCAGTGGAATCTGAGTAAAGCCTATTAATATATGACATTAACTAGCTTTGGCCCAAATCCAAGTTTAGACATGATTTGAGAGACATAATCCCACTGTACTGTATCAAATGCCTTTGCCACATCCACCTGCATGACCAAAACATCTTGAGCTGAATATTTTGCATATTCCATTGCGATGAGAGTATTGGAGATATTATCATGTATATTCCTTCTTGGAACAAAACCATATTGCCTGGGATGAAGTCCATCATGAAGGATATCCTTTATCCTATGAACCAACATTTTAGCAATAAGTTTATATATAACAGGCATCAAAGTGATGGGCCTCCAGTCATCCATAGTCTCACATAGGGGTTTTTTGGGCACAAGCTTAACCAGACCATGCTTCCAAGCTGAGGGAAGATGTTGATGCTGCCAGGCTACATTAATGAGCTTCAAGATTGGACCCTTCAATTCAGCCTAGAAGGCTACAAAAAATTCAACCGTCAAACCATCCCAGCCAGGGGATTTATGTTTACCCAAATGTTTGAGGGCTTCATCCAATTCAATATCTGAGAAAGACATTTCCAGCATTGAAGCTTTCTGCAAAGAAACAATAGGAGAAACAAGCTCAATAAATATGCTCCGAGCCAATTCAACCTGAGGAGTAGAAGAAGATGGCTGAGAAAAAAGAAGCTGAAAATGATCCAGACATTGTTTTTCTAGCTGAGATAAAGTCTGGGTCCAAAGACCATCACGTTTCCTGACTCTCATGATAGATTGACTTTGTCTATATGCATGTAAATTCCAAAAGAAAGATTTTGAGGAACAACCCTTATCTAGCATAGGCTTAACTCTAGCCCTTGTCTGCCATTTGGAAAGCTTGCGTTTATCATTAGCATCAATTATGGAAGAAGCACAAGACAATGAACTCTGCTCAGAAGCAGAAAGAGACCTTTGATGGCTAATCTGTACCAAGGACTACTTGTATGATTTTGCCCACTGGATATGTTGTTTGGTTTCTGCCATGTACCATCTTCCATATTCCTTGATGACATTTTGAATACGATGTACAAAAGAGTTCCAAGCAAAGTCCAAATCCTCCTGAGCATGAGATAACAATGGCTTGCAAGCCAATCTAATCATTTGCTAGACTTTTTCATGAGAAAGATATAATTGATTGACCTGTAAGTGTCTGACTGAAGAGAGCTGCATGTCATTCAGAGGCATACCAAATGAAAGCTTCAGCCAAAGTGGAGTGTGTTCAGATAGTTGTTGAGAATAGTCAGTCCACATTTGACATGTATAATCATCATATTGCTTAGCATGAATAAGATACCATCTATCAAGCCTGGCCCAATATTCTATAAAAGCATTATGATGATATGTAAATCCTAAAACTGAAGGGTGAGTTGCTGTCCATAAATCTACGGTACGAAGTGATGAAGTCATATGTTCCCATTGCTGAATTTCAGAGGGCAGCATATGGGATTTATGTGTGGTATTGTCCTTCCAGTGAGGAGAATTATTGAAGTCACCACAAAGTAGAGCATTTGTGGACCAAGGATATTACTTTATGGAATCCCACATTTGAGCTCTAGGAGCTGAAGTTTGAGAGGCATACAAGGAACCTATTTCAAAAATCTCTCCATTGATCATACATTGGATAATCATCCATCGGCCACAAAGATCATTATATGCTACCCAGGGTTGCACATCATGTCTGGCTAGAATGCACAGCCCATAGAATTGATCAGATCCTACATAAAATATATCATATCCTGAAAAGAACCCATGCTGGCCAGCAAAAGAATGCTGATTATGCTCTTGCAGACACACAACATTTGGATGAGTTTTATTTTATATAGTGCCAAAGGAGCCTCCATTTATTCGGGTTGCAAAGGCCCTGTATATTATAAGAAATACATTTAAGAGAAGCACGCATGAAAATATGTACAAGAAATGAGCAATCCTCAAAAAGAAAGGGAGGCATCAGGCCTCTGCCATTGCCTCAGGGTCTTGCTGACCCTCAGAATCCAATTCCCTGACTAGATCATCTTCTTCACAAAGCGGAATATCCTTCTTGATTGCATTAACCCATGCCTTTGAGATGGGGCTGTCCAAAGAGATAGAAGGTTAACCAGGATAAGGAGCAGAAGCATCCCAATTACGAGATTGTAGAGGTCTTTGTTTGAGAGGCACTCCCTTCTTTGCAGTCTGCCAACCCTCGTGAGAAGGTGAATTATTTTCCACTAGCTTGCTTTTTCCTTTATCCTTGTTTTGAGTTGAATTGGCTTGGCTCCCTGTATGAACTGAAGGCTTTGCTCCTTTGGCTTCAGTCTTTTCCACATATGTCTTCTGACCTCCTTTATTAGATGGCAGAGGAATGGCATGAGGCAGATGAAGGATAGAGGGACACTCAGAGGCTAGGTGCCCAAACTTGTGACAAGAGAAACAAGCTCCAGCAAAAATGCCCCATTTCAGCCCCCCCACACACACACAACCCAACTAAGAAACCATGCCTCAACCTCTAAGATTTGTACTCGTCACCTAGCCCAATACCCAAACCAACCCTTGGAGGCGACTTTAAAGGACTTTATTGAACCCATAGCTCTATCCACCACCATGATGGCCCACATTCAACCTTTTGTGTGCACGGCAACAGGTGCCCCTAGATAGGACCAAATGGGTAGGAGAGTTTTTTCTTTAAATGTAGCTCGAAAGATAAGACTGTACAGTGTTCCTAACAATTGTTGTATGTAAAATTAACCACCTACAAAGTTGTAGCCAGGTTGGTGAGCACACTCGATAGGGACATCTGCCCTTCTTGGGGGGAGTTCATGTGGTGGTGTTTCGCACACACGTGGACACAATAGGGTTACCCTCCAACACATGCTTTAACATCTGTCTACGATCTTCGACTTTGCCACTCCATTCAATGATGAATAATGCTAGAGTAGGACTAGTGTAGCACAAACATTCTAGCTTTAACTTGATGGATAGAATATGGAAGGATCTATCAATTTTTCTAGTAGATAGACTACCTCAAACATCTCTTTCTTTAACTTGATGGATAGAATATGGAAGGATCTATCATCCACAAGCTATATCTCGTAATCAACCATCTCTTTCTTTAATTTGATGGCTTGGATATGGGAGCATCTGTTAATAGGTTGTTAGTATGATCGTCCACAAGCTTGTATCTCATAAATCAAACCATCTCTTTCCTTAATTTAATGGCTTGAATATGGAAGGATCTATTAATATGAGCCTCCACAAGCATGTATCTCGTAAATCCTTTACTAATTGAAGAATCTTTATTGCTTTTAAATTAATGAATCTTCATTGTTTTTAAACTAGGGGGAACATATGGGTCATACATAGAACCTTAATCAGGATTTATTCTATGAACTCAGCCAAAGTAAATTGTCAATTAGATAGACTCTTTTGAACACAAAGGCCATTAGAAAACTACCTCAAACCCTCTCTTCCATTAACTCGATGGCTTCAATATGGGAGGATTTGTTAATATGAGCATCCACAAGCTTGTATCTCATAAAGCTTTTGTTCATATTTTTTGTATCTCAATCACTCATGACATGGCCAAATGATACAATTGTTGGTATGATTCAATAAATTGAAAAAATAGATTTTGACACGGTTGAGGGCTCAATGAAAACACATCCATATTGTTCTAAGTCATAGTGATAGTGTAGGATGATACAACAGGTTATGTCTTCTTGAAATACGCAAGCATTATTCCGAGCATGTAGAAAATCTAAAGAGAAGGATGCAGAACAATCCTCATGGAATAGTTGTACATTGAGTCAGCCTATCCATTGCCCTTCCAAGCACTTATTTGATGGAAGAAAAGTAGATGAATACAAGTATTATGTTCTTGGTGGACCACATTCAACCCAAGCAAAGTAGCTTAGAGTTTCCAAATAATATTACCATAAGGTTTGTAGCTACAAAGTATTCATAGGATTGAGAAATGAGGAATACAACATTCTTGCATTTGATCATTATAATGATAATGATTTAAAAAAGCTTGCATTTGATCATTATAATGATAATGATTTAAATTAGTTATAATTATGATGGAACGAGTCTAATTTTACCATAATGAGTTTATAATTGCTTGTAATGAAGATCCAAATATCACTAATTTTGAATTTAAGGCTTCATTATTGGTGGAGACCGACATGTCGTGGACATTAGATAGAGGAAAAGCTCATCCAATTGATATATTCAGAGGATATAACAATCTATTTCAACTTGGTTTCCAAGAATACGTGAAATTTGGAATTTAATCTACAACATTTTCTCAAAGTGGGAAGAGCAGGAGGTGACAAGACAAAAGAAAGCAAGTTGTCATATTCAGCCTTCTCTTGCTAAATCCAAGAGCAAAGAGGTTGTACATGTGTAGTCATTGGCAAAGGATGTGAAGCCTTCCCCATGAAAGATCAAGCAAGGAATTAAGAATGAAATCCTTATCCCAATAAGTAAAGAGGGTGTTATTTGGCTCAATATTAAAGATGAAAGAGAGAACACCCAAGGCAATGCTCATGACCATACTTCATCTATTATGGGGAGAGAGCACATTATAGTCTTCACACACCATTTTACATTCGCTTCATCACAATCTACAAGACGGGACTTTAAGTCTATTTACATAGATGCTTTCAAGAAGCCATGTCATCCAAGTATGTACCCCTCTTGTACCTCTCTATATCCATATCCAAAGATGTCTATACAACAACAATTCTCCCCCTCAAGCTCAACATGATCTTTCACATCACATAGCGCAAAGCATCTCTAAGAAGACAAGACTTATCTTTACCCAAGATCTTGGTAAAGATATCTGGGCGTCTGTCCCCACATATCTCAAGTCAATTTTGCCACTTATCACTTCCTCCCTGATGTAGTGATAGTGGACTTCTATTTGTTTTGTCCTTGCATGGTAAATGGGATTCCTGGCCAGCATAATAGTACTTATGTTGTCATAGTAGATCACTATTGGACCATCAATGCATACTCCCAACTCAGAATGAAGCAATCTCATCCAAGTTTCTTCACATGCGCTATGGCAGCCCATCTATACTCAGCTTTCGTGCTTGATAATGCAACGGTGGGTTGTTTTTTGTTGCTCTTACATATCACACTACTCCCAAGAGAGAGTGCATACCCACTAGTTGACATTATATCATCAATGCTGCAGCCAATTTGCATCAGTAGAACCTTATTTATTGTGGCTTTCACATATCTAAGTATTCTTCTCATTGCATCAAGGTGACTCTTGCAAGGCTTTGGCATAAATTGACTCATCACACCCAAAGCATAACTCAAGTCTGCCAGGGTCTAGTGATGGTAACATATTTGAGACTTCCAACCATCTTCTAGAACATAGTCACATCCTGCAAGAAGTACCCATCATCAACCATCTTAGCATTTTGCTCAAGTGGTGTTTCAATTGGTTTGCATGCTGTAATACCATATTTTTCCAGCGTGTCTAAAGCATATTGCCTTTGTAGCATCCAAATACCATGTGATGAATCAATTACCTCAATCCCAAGGAAGTAACTTAACTGTCCAAGATCCTTGATGTCAAATTCACATGACAATCTCTTCTTAGTTGCTGTAATTTGCAAGCATGCATATTCCCCCATCCTTAATTACAGCAACTTCCTTTTGCAAGCATGCCTCAGTATAACCATGCAATCCTATTCCTCCATCCTTTGCATTAAACAATCCATTTGATATAACTTCCACCCATGCATGCTTGCGAAAGCAATCACGGTCTGTATGGTGGTCATCTTTGCCATTGGGATGAATGTTCATCATAGTCCAACCCATATGTTTGGGCATACTCTTTTGCCACTAACCATGGCTTGTTTCTCTCCACACTTCCATCCAATTTGCACTTCACTTTATAAACCCATTTGCAGCCAATAGCTTTCTTGCCTTTTGGGAGTTTGACAAGTGTCGAAGTGTTGTTCTTATCCAAGGCATCCATTTCTTGATCCATGGCATCCCTCAAATCTGAATTTTTTACAGCCTCCACAAAACTTGAGGGCTCAACATGTTGTACTTTGCTAACCATGTAGGCATACTGCATCCTCATATATCCATTGTAAATCAATCTATCCATGGGGTGTTTTACCCTTTTGAATCTTCTTAAGGGTTGTGCACTTGCAATTTGCCTCCTGGCATGTGGCGGCACATACTTTGAGGCATACTTGGTCTCTTGAGCTTTAACAAACTATAACTCACTCCGTTCATCACTACTTGCATCCTCAACACTCTCTTCTACTTTACTTTTGGCTTGCCTTTGTCCACATTCTTGATCCCCCTTAATTGACCACTCTATGGACTCACACTATCAACACTTTCCTCATGTTGTGATGGTTCTAACTGTGGGTGTTAAAGGTCACTGTGCCTTTACCCCAGTTATGTACAATACTCAAACACATATATATAAATGAACGAAAAAGAAGATTAGGGTGTTCTGCATGCACCAAAACTTGTGTGGCTCTTTGTTTCTCTCTCTCCCTCTTTCATTCTTGCTTCCGTTGAGAGCACTCTCAACTGGTATCAGAGCCCGGGTGATCTAGCTGAGCGTGCGTGAATGCCTGGAAGCTCAACAACTCTGTGGGAGGAAGGAGAAGCTCTGTGGGAAGCTTTGTGGGTGATTTTACTTGCATCCGAGTGTGCAAAGATCTTGAAGGAACCTTTGGAAAAGTCACTTTGGTTTTGTGAAGTGGTTTTGAGAGCCTGTTAAGTGTTTTCAAAGAAAAAGTCATTTTTTAAGCTTTTCCTTGTTCCATTCGACGACAGAGACTCTGTATTGACTTGTAGAGGCAACAATTACTTGCTTTTGGTGTCCATTTCACTTTAGGGGCTTGGAAACACCTTCATTCTTGAATTTGGGATCGTTTCGTTGGATTTTTGACTCAGTGTGTCAGTTTCTATGTTAATCTGCCCCGGTGTTAGAACTCAAGTTTGGAGCAACCAGATCTATCAGTTCCGGTGGACTCAGGAGGTCCTAAAACTTCTATGTTGCTCATCATTCACACTCTGGTGGAGTTTACAAACAGTTCACTTTCCAAAAACGTTTTTCAGTCTATGTGTTGGACCCAGTGATTGGGACCACGGTTTCCAAAACCGTCTATCCCATTGCGTTTCGGACACCTAAAAACCCCTACCTATCAGTTCTTGCACGATTCAATGGAGTATTTTTAGAGTTATAGATCTTTGTGTATTGGATTTTGTCTCTCTATTATGCATTTATCATTCTAAGGTTTTGAAACCTAAGATTTATGCCACATGGTAGTGGATAAGTGTTGACTCCCATTTCTCACTCATCGGTTGGGATTTTCGAGTTCCAGTAGAAGAGAGATATTTGCACATTTTCTTACTGAGTCCGATTATGCAATGGCACCCATGTTTTAAGGCATCTCAGCTTCTATTTTTAGTAGCGGTCATTGCCGTGGGACCATGATTTCTTGAGCATACCTTATGCAAATCACTCTGGTTGCAGTTTGAGCCATGTGCGCTCATTCATGGTGTGCATTGGATTGCAGTGGATGATTTATAGGCCATTTGGATGCATTGCAATCCTTATTGGATGCGCTGATAAGCCCAAATTGCCTTGTGGGATGCTATTTTTTATGGACGCTTTGCACATGGATGCTATTTTATGCTAAGGGATAGCTTTGACACATTGCAGGTGATGCACTAATAGTGTTATGCTCTCTTGGATGAGATATTATTGATGCATATGCCCATAGACGGTGTTTATGCTTGAGCCATTTGGCACTTATTGGCATTTTGGATTGCCATTGCAGTTGGCATTTTCTTTTGGAATAGATTTGCTCATATGGATGCATAGTACATGCACATGAGTCAGCTGCATCTTTTGATACTTTGAGCTTTGAGTTTTGGTGATATTTCACTCTATTGTGGCATACACATTTGGGTGCACCTGGTATTTAGTGTGATTCTCTCTTGTAGGCACTAGCATTTGGGATTTTGCTTCATTTGCATCATGGAATCCTCTTCCATGTCTGAAAAATAGTTTTTCAGCATTAAAAAGTTTGATGGGACAAACTTTTCTTTGTGGAAAGAACAGATAAGGGATGTGCTTATTCAAAAGAAGCAGATTAAACCCTTGGCAGGTATTGAAGCTAAGCCTGTGGATATGTTTGAGGATGATTGGAATGAGTTGGATGCATTAGCAAAGTCTACTATTAGACTTCATCTTGCAAAGTCAGTTTATTTCACAGTAGTAAATGAGCAGACTATGGAATATTTGTGGAAGAAACTGTGTGCCACTTATGAGAAGGAAACTGCCTCTAATAAAGTTTACCTCATGAAGAGGTTGTTTGAGCTACAGATGAAGGAAGGGGTCTCCATTGCTTCTCACTTGGATGAATTCAATATTATTTTCAGCCAACTTCAGGCTCAGAAGATGAATTTTGATGCGGAGACTAAGGCAATATTTCTCTTATGTTCATTGCCATCCTCATGGGATACCTTCCGTACAGTTATCAGTAACTCTACACCTGGTGGAGTACTGAAATTTGATGATGTTGTGGGTAGCTTGTTGGCCGGGGAGATTAGACGAAAGTCTATGGATGGCAACAAGCTTCCGAGGATTGGATTTTGGATTCTGGTGCTTGATTCCATGTTACTCCCCATAGGGAATGGTTCTCCACTTATGACAGTGGAAAGACAGGTTGTGTGCATCTTGGAAATGACTATGCATGTGACATAGTGGGAGCAGGTGACATAAAGTTTTCTTTTGCAAATGGGTCTGCATTTGTTTTGAAACATGTGAGACATGTGCCTAAGTTGACCAAGAGTCTTATTTCAGTGGGTCAGCTAGATGATGCTGGTTTTCACACCACTTTTGGCTTTCAGAGTTGGAAAATTCAGAAGGGCTCTATGCTTTTGGCCAGGGGTGCCAAGTGTGGGACTTTGTATCCCTTACATGTATCAGGGGTATTTGATCATGTTGTTGCAATAACCAAGCAGCCAAGCACTTCTTTATGGCATTGCCGATTGGGCCATATGAGCCAAAATGGGATGAAACTCTTATGCCGTTTGGGTTATGTACCGCATTTGAGTTTCTCCGATTTTGAATTTTGTGAGCACTATCTCTATGGGAAGCAGACTAAATCAGCCCATAAAATAAGGGGAAATAAAGAGTTTGAAAAGCTTGATTTGGTGCATTCAGATGTATGTGGTCCCACGCCTACACGGTCATTAGGCAGGGCTGAATACTATGTAACATTCATTGATGATGCAACTAGGAAAGTGTGGGCTTATGCCATAGCTCGAAAGAGTGATGTGTTCCAAGTATTTCAGAAATGGCTGGCCTTGAATTAGTCAGGTAGAACGCTTAAATGCCTACGAACCAACAATGGTGGAGAGTATCTCTCTCATGACTTTCAGCATTTTTGTGATACACATGGGATTAAGAGGGAGCTCACATCCCCTCATACTCCAGAGCAAAATCCAGTTGCAAAAAAGATGAATCGTACCATTCAAGAAAGGTTGCAATGCATGCTTTCCAATGCAAGTCTTTCTGGTGGTTTTTGGGCTGAGGCAATGAAGACTGCAATGCATGTGATCAATAGATCACCTGGTAAGAGTTTGGATGGTGGTATTCCTAAAGAGGCATGGAGTGGCAAGAAGCCCTCTTACTCTCATTTGCATATATTTGGGTGTGAGGCATATGCACATGTGCCAAAAGAGCTTTGAAAGAAGCTAGATCCTAAGTCTAGGAAATGCATCTTTTTGGGTTATGGTGAAAGTGGAGAGATGGGCTATCATCTCTGGGATCCAGAAGCAAAGAAGATCATACGTAGCCATGATGTAGTCTTCAATGAGAAGAAGATGCATAAGGCACCCATGAGGAATATGGAAATGAGAAGAATCACTTTCGAGGATGTGAATCTGCCTACATATGTTGATAGAGAGCAAGCTGTCCATGCACCAAATGTGTAAGAAATGGTACCACCAAGTACTCCCACAGGTATACAATCAAGGATAGATGATGGATCATCTATTGGTGGAAATGATGAGCCAAATGTGGCTGATATGCAGGTGGGACATCAAGCTGAAAATGCCCTTGAGAAGATCATCTAGAGTGTCTAGACCGCCTGATAGGTTTGTTCCAGGGATAGACTATGTGATGCTTACTGATTGCGGGGAGCCTTCTTGCTACAGAGAGGCTATGATGCGCAAGGATCAAGGCAAGTGGGAGTATGCTATGCAATCAAAGATGAGTTCACTTATGAAAAATAAGACTTGGGACTTGGTTTCTTTGCCGCATGGAAAGAAAGCATTGCCATGTAAATGGGTCTACAAGATGAAGGTCACAGGTGATGATGTGCCTAGGTACAAGGCCCGTTTGGTCGCTAAAGGGTTCAAGCAAGAGAAGGGTGTGGACTTTGATGAGATATTCTCTCCGGTTGTGAAGATGACCACACTTAGATGCATGCTTGGACTAGTGGCAACATAAGATATGGAGCTTATGCAAATGGATGTTAAGATAGCTTTCTTGCATGGGGATCTGCATGAGGAAATTTACATGGTGCAGCCGGAAGGCTTTGAAGAAAAGGGCAAAGAGCATTTAGTTTGCAAGCTGAAGAAGAGTCTCTATGGTCTTAAGCAAGCGCCTAGAGAATGGTATCAGAAGTTTGATGCTTTCATTCGGTCCCAGGGTTTTAGAAGGAGTGAAATTGATCACTGCCTCTACAGTAAAAGGGCTAAGGATAATAGCTTGATAATCCTGGCACTATATGTGGATGATATGCTATTAGCTAGCAAGAATACTTATGAGCTAGATGCATTAAAGGCCAAGTTGCATGAGGCCTTTGATATGAAGGATTTGGGACTTGCAGGTCATATTCTTGGCATGCGCATCACGCGTGATCGGAGTAGGAAACTCCTTTGGCTTTCATAGAAGGAGTATGTTACAAAAGTATTGCAACGTTTCAATATGGAGGGGGGGAAGGCAGTGAGTACTCCATTGCCTCCATATGTGAAACTGAGTCATACAGATAGTCCCAAATCAGATGAGGAGAGGGCCATGATGGCCAAGGTTCCTTATGCATCAGCAGTTGGGATCTTATGTATGCTATGATAGCTACTAGACCAAACATTGGATTTGCAGTGGGAGTTGTTAGCCGGTATATGGCTAATCCAGGAAAGAGGCATTGGGAGGCAGTTAAGTGCATCATGATGTACATGAAGGGTACCAAGGAGATGTGCATCTACTTTGGTAGAGGAGACATGCGTGTACTTGGGTACACAGATTTAGACTATGCAGGGCATGTGGATTCACACTATGCTGGGCATGTGGATAGTAGGAGATCCACTTCTGGTTATGTGTTCACCTTTGCAGGTGGTGTAGTGTCGTGGATGTCTCATGCACAGAAGTGTGTTGCTTTGTCTACCAATGAGGGTGAGTATGTTGCAGCCACAGAGGGTTGCAAGGAGGCTATATGGCTTGATTAGCTAGTGGGAGATTTGGGGATTCATACAGGTGTACCAACATTGCATAGTGATTCTATGAGTGCTATTCAGCTAGCACAGAATCTGCAAAGACCAAACACATTGAGCTCAAGTACCATTTCATCAGGGAGGTACTTGAGGACAAGCGCATAAAGCTTGTCAAGGTTCATACAGATGATAACCTTGTAGATATGCTGACGAAGAGTCTACCTAGTCAACGGTCTGAGTATTGTCGTGTATTGATGGGCATTGGATAGTATGCTCATTGGTTGATCTCCCTTAAAGGCACATTGTCCTTTAAGTGGGAGGTTGTGGGGGTTAAAGGTCATAGTGCCTTTACCCCGGTTATGTACAATACTCAAACACATATATAAATGAATGAAAAAGAAGATAAGGGTGTTCTGCACCCACCAAAACTTGTGTGGCTCTCTGTTTCTCTCTCTCCCTCTTCCGTTCTTGCTTCCGTTGAGAGCACTCTCATCTGACATCACTTTACTTGAGGGTCCAACTTGCTATAATTTCATCTTTTCACCCTTTGACATGTGCTCATCCTCTACAACAATTGGTTTGGGCTGATACCACACTTCATGCTCACTAAACTTCACATCCTGACTCTCATATAGACGTCTAGTGATGGGGTCATAGCATTTATATCCATCTTTCTCAGTTGGGTATCCTAAAAACACACATTTTATAGCCCCTAACTCCAACTTCTTCCTTATCTCATTTGGCACATGCACATAGAAAACATAGCCAAACACCTTCAAATAAGCCAAGGTTGGCTTGTACCCATAAAGCCTTTCAAAAGGTTTCAACCCATGTATGGCATCCATGGGTGTCCTATTCATGATATGATTGTATCCACCGCTTCAGCCTAAAAACTCAATGGCATATTCATCTCATCCATCATGGCTATAGCCATGTCACCAATTACCTTATTCCTCATTTTTGCAATAGAATTTTGTTGGAGAGTATATCTACAAGTGACCCATCTCTTAATGCCTTGGCCATATAGAAACTCTTCAAATTCATCGAACATAGATTCTCCACAGGGATGATTTTTTCACGTTAGTTTCATTAATAAGCGAAAGTTTTATATGGCTTGTGAAAGTTTATATGCTCTTATAAAAATTAAAGCTTAGTATATTCACTACAATTTGAAACTAGAGTTTAAAAAAGAGCTAGGTTTAGCCGTTAAGATTACCAATTCATAAATAAATTCCATGAAATTCACCCAAAGTTTTATATAATCAATATCTATATTTGGAAAATTTCTCCCACATATTAAATATACTTTTGAAGAATTTAGCTTGATCTACAAAAATAAGCACCAAAAGAAGACTTGTGCAATCAAGTACAATCTAGTGTTAACATTTTATGTTTGTTAGAATGATAGTAATGTGGAGGTTTTATCTATTTGAACATGAAGCCATTCGATATTGCATAAAATGTAAATACACTGTACTATCATTGCCAATATATCCAAAATAGTACAATTCAGTACAACCAATACCTTAATTGGGCTAATGTGTGGCTTTATATCCAACCTATATTTAGCTAACTTAAGCTTATGGTAGGAGCATCACCAACACTATGTCTACCCCTGGTGAAGGCATATAGTAGGGAAATATCTATTTTGTATGTGTCTTCATGCTTCCATCTTCAACAAGGACATGGGAGGACACTACATACATACATAAACATAAGCAACAAGTAGATTCTTAGCAAGAAGAATCGAATTATTCAAATGACACAAAACTAAATAATGACATTTTCTATGTGGACTTCATGAGTGACATTTTCTATGTAGACTTCGTTAATGTGGATCCATATGGTGGCATATGAGAATAAAAGATTGTTGAGAGTTGTGGTGCCATGAGCACATAGATTAAAGGGCAAAGGTATGTGATAAGGAATGTATTAAAGTAGCCACCCTAAGATGTGGACTACATCATGTGGAGATGTGGATTGAGGATATCCACAAGGAGAGATGTGGATGAGAGGATCCCACATGGTTTGACTATTCAAGGGCGCTCTCTATATAAGAGGCCTATCATGTATTGTTAACATAGCACATTTGGAATAGATTGAGTGTTCATACTCTCCCCATGGCTTCCCATATTTGGTTTGATCCTCCATGATCTTTATGCTCATTAAGTGATAGATTAGGCTAGTACGATCCGCACTTTGTCATGGTATCAAAGCGTAGGTTTAGCTCATTAGTAGCTCACTAGGATTGCTCCCATTCCTAGATTAATTTCAGAATGTGAGATTAGTTTTAGGTTTTGAGAGTTTCTCGCTTCTAGTTTTGAGAGAGATAATCCTTGGGTTCATTTCCATTGTGAGAGTTTTCTTTTCTGAGAGATATTTTGAAACCAAGTCTTCAAAGCTCAAGTGTTTGCATAGCCAACAACAAAGGAGGACTTAACCATTTTCAGTGACCTTTAGGCTCGGAGGGCTGGTAGTGCATACAGCTCTACACTAAGCTACCCCTTGCTCATGGGTCCTCAAAAGCCATATCAGCCAAAGTTCAACACTGACAGCTAGATAGCTGCATCAAAGGCTCTCCAACAAAGGCTCCTTAGTCTCGGCTAATGGCATCTACAATAGTTTTAGCAACAGTCCTCGGCATGGGCTCAGGATAGCAAAGAAGGCATCATCAACAGCATCTCAAGCTCTCAATCCTCCAACGTTGGAACTCCAAGCTCCTTTTGATGGCCTCCACTTTGCCAAAATTCTGCCATGAAAGACGGGCAGCCTACATCGTTCAGTCGCTCCATTAATGCCCACGGTGCCAAAGCTCCTCCTGCTCCAATGGCCACCACAACAACGTGCACCGAACTGTGCCTCCAAGCTCTACAGGCTCATGTAGCCTCTCCAGCAGTGACAGGAGAGCTCCTCTACAACTTCCTCCCTCATCACAAGGCTTCGTAGCACTCTACAATAGCCTCCTTCTCAGAGGCCAACGACACTTTAGCACCTCCATCAACCATGTCTTCTCAGATCAGCAGTGGCTCTACAGACTGTGAAATGCCAAACAACACTCTCGGCCTTCACGGAATCCTCCAACGCTCTTCTCTAGCCGCTTACAAGCTCAGACATCCAAGAAGTCCTTGTGCAGTTTTTTCTTAGCTCTCATCTGCATCTGAATGACAAGCCGCCTCCTATGTGCATCTACGGCTCCCAACAGCCAAGCTCTACAATAGTAACTTTCTGGTCGAAAACATTCCTCGTGAGATCTCTCAACAATCGAGAAATGAAGCAACAGCTCATGCATTCTAGTTGTAAGGGATTGAGCTCGAAGCAGAGGCTGGAGTGTGCTGCTTGCTGTAATAGCTATGAAGCATTCAAATGCTGGAGGTGATGCATGAAGGAGTCACAGTGAGACAGATCGACAAGGAAGGATCCATGAAAGCTATTCATGGTAGACTACTTGGAAGGAGAGATTCTTGTAGCGATGATGAGCAAGAGAAGCGAGCGACAAAGGAGAAAAGTCATCGTCGTCATGCCATGGCCTCAGATTTTTTTCCACAAAGTTTCATAAGGTTCTCTCAATTTACACATGGCAAGATAAGGTTGGGTTAGGTGAAGAGTTGACCATAGGTTGGTCCACCTGGTCAGGTTTGCCATGTGGCAGATAAGGCTTGACTCTAGTAAGGTCAAACATAGCCATGGTTAGGATATAGGGTTAGTTAAAAGTGCCACATCACCAAGTGCCACCTAAGCACATAGCTTCTTGTTAAGCATTGTGTGAGTGCAGCATGTGAATCCTTCTACCACATCATCAAGGCCCCCTCTTCTTCACAAAAGCTTCAACAAAGCATAACTTCCAATCTAGGAAGAATTTGGACACGCTCCAAAAGGGAAAAGTGATCGTCTTTTCGAGCCATACGCATTGTCAGATCAAAATCATTGTTAGCAATTAGACACTACCAATATTGAAACAAATCAATTGGTAAGACATTTGCAACAAATGGAAAATCAAAGCATGAATGCACATGTCATTGCCATAAGCATGCCAAAAGCACAAGTGCATGAGATGACCATAGCATGAAGCATGGCATCCACACATAAAGCATTAAGGCACATGGAAGAACAAAGCAACATGCATCAAGCTACATCGAGTAAAGATGCAAACGCCATCGACATGAAGCATTGAAAAGCAAAAAACCTTGCCAACCTTGCCTATGTTTTGTGAATCAAGCCTGACCACTTGAGAGTAGCTATGAAAGCACCTAGGGGAGGTATTGACATGTAAAAACCACACTTGACCACCTTAAGTAGCAATGCATGCACTAAGGGGAGGTGATGGATTTGTAACTCACATCTGACCACCTTGTAGTAGCCAAAGAATCATGGCACCAAGGGGAGGTGTTGAGAGTTGTGGTGCCATGAGCACATAGATTAAAGGGCAAAGGTATGTGATAAGGAATGTATTAAAGTAGCCACCCTAAGATGTGGACTACATGATGTGGAGATGTGGATTGAGGATACCCACAAGGAGAGATGTGGATGAGAGGATCCCACATGGTTTGACTATTCAAAGGGCACTCTCTATATAAGAGGCCTATCATGTATTGTTAACATAGCACATTTGGAATAGATTGAGTGTTCATACTCTCCCCATGGCTTTCCATATTTGGTTTGATCCTTCGTGATCTTTATGCTCATCAAGTGATAGATTAGGCTAGAATGATCCGCACTTTGTCAAAGATGTGTGCGTGGAGTGTACATGTATGTGTGTGTGGTTGTTTCTTTGCCATGTATATGCTTATTAGACAAATACATGTGTGTGTGTGTGTTTCTTATATTACATACACTCGAATTTTTTAAGTATGTTTTCTTAAAGAAAAAAATGTGCTTTTTTTTAAAGAGAAAAAATTTTATATTATAAAGAGTTCATAAGATGTACATTTAACTCCCAAAAGCAATAGTTATATTTGTAGATCTGCACATTGTGAGTTAGGCATATACTATCCTGTAGATAAGTCACTCTGAGTCGGTTTCATAGTAAATGGATCCCTTGAAGTGACATTGTTTGTTGAAAGTCTAGTTGTGCTCCAATTCATGGTTCTTGATCTCCGCAAAGAACTGCTTGAGGTCGCTATCATAAATCCGCGATGCCTAGCTGCTAACCATTCAGAAAACATATATTCTACATCAATATGCTTACCGTTAAATTGAAGCTCATTTCTAGAAATCCACACAAACCACAATGCATGTGCTCTCACACGTGCCCATCGTGTGTGTTTGACTTTAGATGCATCCCCCAGGAGAATTGCTTTCCAATTGATTGGCTCTCCTAATTGTATCTGCACTTTCTTCCAGACCTTCCTAGCTGACAAGCATGCTACAAATGGTGAAAAACATCCGCTTGAGCTCCCAAACACCATCCGCATTTCCCATCCCCTTTCCCAATTTTAACCCCCCTTGCATTTGTCCAAACAGCCTTCAGCATTACAAGCCAGAGCAAGGTTGACATCTTTTCTAAAATAGCTTTAGACCAAACAAGTCAAAATCTCCATTTCTAGCAAAGTGTAGAGTCAGAGGTATTCCATTGGGAATTGAGGATAGGGATCATGTCTTCAATAGAGTCATATGGTGTCGGAATGGGTAGCAAATGAGAGGATAGTATCCTCTCATCGAGAATTAAGGATAGGGATCATGTCTTCAATAGAGTCATATGGTGTCAGAACCGATAGCAAATGAGAGGATAGTATCCAATTGAACTCTAGGGTGTAGTTGAGCATGGATGTCACCTTCCTAGAGAGCTATTCTAGCAATGATGAACATCACATCCTGATTAGTAAGTCTGAATCCTCTCCTAATTTCTAGCAACATTTTCCATATGAATTGCTCCCTTTGCCACAGCTGTCCCCAAGTTTGAAGGCCCTTTCTGAAAAAGAGGCAGGCTTTATTAAAATCTGTATTGCTAACTAGAGCATTCATGTGAATCGTTGATGCCCAAATGGAGTCCAGCCTCATAAAAGTGCCTTTTTTGGAGAAGCGTAGTTGAGTTTTGATAGATTCAAGTGCCCTCCATGGGGATTTCCATAGATCACTTCCCTTTGTTGTGCAGGGTTCTTGACAGAAGATTGCAGATAGTATTGGGTAATTCTTCCACCTCTTAGCTCTGATTGGCCGAATAAGCTGGAAGTCACGAGCTAGAATTATAGCCCAATCAAGTTCAGGGTTTAGAAGAACTTTGAGGATCGAAGACACAGCCAGTTTCACTGCCGCTTGTTTGATGTCAACTACTCCCAGACCTCCTTCACTCTTGGGGTGGGTGCAAAAATTACATCTGACTTTGGCTATTGTCTTATAACCCCCCCACAGGAAGGATATGCATTTGGAAATGAGCTTACCTAAACCTGCATGACTGGGATGCCAACAAGACAAGTAAAAGATGGTAATCTTGAGCACCATTCTCCTTCCCGCTAGGTTTTATTGGAAGCCTTTCCACTTCTCCAGCTGCACGTTGAATCTGTTAAGCATCCAATACCATCAATCCTTCATAGATACCTCAAAGCCCATAGGTATGCCAAGAAGTCTGAACACATTGCCTTTTTGGATCAGTTGACAGCCAAGGAGATCTAGCTCACTTTGGGGCTTTCCATTGAGAGTGCAATATCCTATTTTGATATGATTGATGAGTGAGTATGATGAAGACACTAGGTTTCAAGACATTCCATAACTTCTTGCAACTCGCGGGTGAAATTTCTAGGCATAAGATTTGTGTCGTCTGCAAATTATTGCATAATCAACTATTTCCCAGTAAGCAACTCAATTCCCTTTACTATTCTCTCAAAGGTTTTTTCACTGAGTAGCCAGCCCAACGCGTCCGCACCTATAGCATAAAGGAGAGGAGCAATGCGGCAGCCTTGCCTAATGGATCTTTTCAACTAGAAAGGAGAAGACATCTCACCATTAACGCATACCTTGGTTGAGGCATTGGTGAGCAGAAGTTTTCTTGTGGAGATGAAATTTGGGCTGAGACCCATGTCTTTCATGGATTGCATTGGAAAATCCCAATCCAGTTGGTCATACGCTTTATTAAAATCTATTTTGATGAAGAAAATATCTTGACTCAACTCCCTAGTATGTTCCCTTTATTCACAATAGCCTCCAGGAGATGTCTCCCTTTTATGAATCCCTCTCGAATCCCTTTTGTTCCTGCAAAATCCATCTATCCATCTTGTGTTGAATTCTTAGTGCTAAAGCCTTGGCAAAGATTTTGTAATTGCAATTAAGCATTGCCAAAGGTCTCTAGTTTTTAATTACGTCCTTTCGTCCTTCTTTGGTTATAAGCTTTATTATTCCACTATTGAGGTGATCAAGAAGACAAGAGGTGGTGATACTTTCTTGCCATACCTCTAGGAGTCTGGGGCCTATCCAATCCCAAAAGACTTTGTAAAACTCAACAGGAAGGCTATCTTCCCTAGGGGTTTTGCTGTCTTTCATGACCAACATAGCTTCCTTGAGCTCACCAAGAGTAAGAGGGGCTTCCAAGCTCTAGTTATCAAGACTTATGACTACACTCTATCTTGCTGACTGGCATCTATGTCTTACAAGCGTCACACTATCATCTGGATGCATAGTTCTTGACAACAAGTTCTAAAAGTGCTCATAGATGAAATCACTATTCTCGGTGTCAGATTGCACCCAACTATTTGCGCTGACTTCAAGGAGTGGGATTTCTTCCAGAGCTCTTTGCTTGTGAATAATTTTGAAGGTTTCTTTGGTGGGTTTGTCTAGCCTACCTGCCCACCATCTTCTTATATATAGTATGGCTGATGAATACCTTATGCTTTCTAATTTGGCTAGCTCGCTCTTAGCAAGGCAAAGATCACTCTATGCTTGGGTATCTCCATTACACACCTGGGCTTCAAGAGCATCGAACCTCTTCTGGAAACAACCTCAATTCTTTGCCGTCGGACTTTGTGTCTGAGCTTTCTAGCCCATTTGAGAACTTCCTACATTTTAAGGACATTTCGAAACTAGAACTCAACCGCTGACTCATCCATGAGTCTGGGAGAAACCAGGATGAGGCTCTTGAACCCGATCCAAAGTCACATAGAAGAAAACGTGGTTTGTGATCCGAGATTGCAAAAGTGGAATAGACTATACTCTTTACACTAGAAGTTCTTTGGAGGAGAGCTTCAGAGAGATAGGCTTTGTCTAGCTGTGCCTCTCTCCTTGTCTCCCCAATCTACCTATTGGACCAAGTGAAGTCTCGTGAACTGATTGGGTCCACCAAATAAAGAGAATCTTTGAGGTCGCTCCAGGCCTAGAGATCAGATCCTCTCAAGGTCTTCCCTTTGCCCAACCATCTGTCAGCACTTCGTTCAACCATGTTAAAGTCACCTATCAACACAACTTCGTCCCCTAGATTGGATAAGGATTGCCACATAGTACACTTCTCACGAAAGCTAGTAGGTGCATAAACTGACACTAACGAGAACATAATTCCCTTGAAAAGGCATTTCAATAGAATCTATTTATTGTTAGTGTCCACAATAACTTCTAAGACAGTTTTGGAATAATGTGACAACACTCCAATTGCACATCCACCTCTACCTTCCTCATGGGAGGTGGTGAAACAAGTCCTTTTATCAACACTCTTGTTGCGAAGATATCCATGAATGCCTTCTTTTACTCATTTGAGTTCGATGAACTACTTGGTCTAACTCTGTTTGCAAAGCTTTATTCCTTGCATAGGAGGACCCAATTATACCACAATAGAACCACTTAAACATTTCTTGAAGAGCATTACTTCCGTTAATCCCACCTCCATGCCACTTACTCTTGAGATGTGTATAAATCCACCCAACAAATCTTGGATAGCAGAATTTGTTTTTTTCCTTGCATTTCTAGCATATACTAGTCTCAGAACAATAAAGGATTCTTTACACCTTGACCTCATAGTGCATTTATGAAGACATTATATATAGCTAAGTACCCTTTTCGACTAATGTAGTAGCATCACATGCATGGAAAACTTTTGATGGATCCACAAGATTCTCTAAATCAGCTGTGTAACCTCTTATAATATTGCATGTCGCAATGCACACCGACAGGGATCCCTAAGAATAGAATTTAATTCTTATTTGTTAAGCACAATCTTTACAGCATAAAGTTTGTCAGATGAATCTCTTCCAATAACCTCCATAAAATTTGTGCAAAAAGAATGATAACATTAGAAATATAAATGACTCATTTGTAAGTTATGTTTCATAATTACAAAATATTCCAAACATACTTATCTTGTAGTTTTCACCCTATGTTTCCTTGCTCCACCACCATATGCCAAGCTCTCCATTGGTTGCATAGGCTTGATCCTATGCATATATCCTAGAGGGGTTCATTTTATTCTTTCTAATATCCTAGTCAAGTAGCAAGCTCTTGTTGGATGGACCAAGTCTTTTTCAACAATTTGTTCTTCTCATCTATTAATCTTTTGATTGTCTCTTGTGACTTTTCTTTTGTAACTTTAGAACCAATGAGTTTTTTTTGTTCTTGGATTAGTTGTTCTTGGAGGTTATGCATGTTATTTTTAAGTATCTTTGTCTCTCCTTTCATTCTCAGCAAGTGAACCTTGGAAAATTCCAATCGCTCAAAACCAATGAGGCTCAAGTCAACATCATACACTAGTACATACCCTGTGGCAATGAATGGTCAAAGAAGGTTCTCTTTTCACTTATAGATCTCATCTAGAGTCATGACTGGTGTATCATCAATTGTGTGATGAGAATAACTCCATGCTGTGATGGAGGAGCTTGATGTTGTTTGGAGGCTCTCTGGATGTGGGACGAGTGCTTGAGTCACCTCAATGCGAGAGATGAATGCATTGGAGCTCATGGAGATGGCATAGGGGCTTGGAGAGGAGCTATTGGCATTGCTTGAAAGTGAGTCGATGAGGAGCTCTAAGGCCAATGAGCTCGTTGTGTGTTCCGGATTTGGTGCCATGAAGACATTATTGGCTACAATCGTTTGGCTGCTTTCCTTGATGGAGGGCTTGTAGACTATGCTTAGAGATGTCAATGTTTGTTGCATTTGTTCTATCCCGTTGTGCTGAGGCTATCATTGCAGAGAAGCTGACAGTGGTTACTTGCACAAATGCTAAAGTCCAGTGGCTTGTGGTGTTGTTTGTTATGGTGTAGCAGAGGGGGCCAGGCATAGCTTGTCGCTGCAAGAGTCATTTGTGTTGTTTCTCACTATTGAAGGAGCTGTGAGCACGGCTATTGAGGTAGCCCTGAGCGTTGATCTTGTAAAGGGTAGCCACCACTGGCTTGCTATGAAGGCTTTGAATCCTTGGAGTCTATTGAAGTAGTAGTTCTAGTCAGGGTTTAGTTCTTCGATTGAAGTCGAAAGTAGCATCTTGAATGTGATTCGAGAAGTTGTCGAGCCATCTTCTTTGCTTTGTGTTGGAGTCACTTGAGGAGGTTGAACTCTCCCCTCAATCTTTTAGAATACTAAGGTCCTCACATCCTCACTAAAATGAACCTTACAAAACTAAGAAATCCCTCAAAGATAATGAATCACTCAAGGAATGAATAGCACACTCAAAAGAGAATATCTTGAGCTCTATGTAATGGAATGGAGAGCTTCTTGTACCAAAATGAAGGGAAGACTAGCTCTACAAGGTGGAACTCTCAAAGAGAAGGAGATGCCTCAAATGGAGGTCTTATTGCCCCAAAGAGAAGGATATGCTTCAAATGGAGGGCTTATTGCCTTGACTGAGCAAGGGCTTTTGTGCCTTGATAGAACAAGGGCTTGTGCTCTCTCTGACAGAAAACTCTCTCAAAGGAAGATGCCTCATGCACGGAGGGCTTGATGTTCACGAAGGGAGTGTGAGCACCATCGGCTCTAATACCATGTTAGAGGAAGTGAGAGAGGGGGGGAGAGAGAGAGAGAGAGAGAGAGAGAGAGAGAGAGAGAGAGAGAGGAGTGCACATGATATAGCTACCTGTACACTTAGTTGTATTGAACATGAACATGAAGATATACATGTGAACCCCTTAGGGCTAGGGCTAGTTCTAGGGTTTACCCCTAATGTCCCTAGAGGTATGGTGCAATTTACACCATCCTCAACAACTATGCAAGAGATCATGAGACCATGAGATTGCCACAAGGATATGCATTTTTCCTTGATCGAGGTGCTATATCCCGGTTATCAAACAAGCGACCAACAGTTTCTTTGTCTTCAACATAAGAAAAAAATAAGGCACTCACAACATGTGCATGTGAGGCTATATGGATCAGAAGACTATTGTCATAAACAAATTACTTTGATGAATCAAACACAACAACAATATACCATGAAAATGAATCAGCTCATGCATTAGCCAAAAATCTAGTATATCACTCTAGGATAAAGCACATTGATATCAGAGAGAACTTCATCAAAGAAAGAGTGTTACTTGGTGACATCACATTGCAACATTGTGACAGCAAAGAGAATGTTGCAGACATCTTTATCAAACCACTTGGAAAAGGTTATTTTGAGAAAAATCGACAAGCTCTTGGTTTGACATAGAAGAACGACATTCCCATTAAAGGGGTGTGATGGAATATAATGCTTAGTCCTTCTTCGATTTCCTAGAATCATCATCTTCAGGGAAGGCCTACTTCATGATGTTGATATTGAGGGAAGGTGTTGAGGATTCATCTCAACATCATGTGTTATCATATGTGCATAGCACTCACACAGAGAGTCCTAAAAAGGAAAGGGTTGGAAACCCTAACCCTAATCCTAACCCTAACCCTAACCCTAGCCCTAATGGGGTTTGTATATATTCATCATTTTCAACTAAATCTAGTCTATAGTTAGTCATTTGTTGTGTGCTCTCTAGCTGTGCCCTCTCTCCTCATCTCCACTCTTCTCCTCTTCTCTCTCCATATTTATTCAACTCAATTGTGCTACGCATCCAAGTGACCATAAGTTAAACAAAAGCATCGACTTTGAAGCACTGCGCATATAGAGAAATAAAACATTTTTTGAGTTTGTCGAAACCAGACCAGTAGAGTTAGGCAAGCTCCGCCAATCCTCATGCTAACAAAAGAAAAAGAACAATGTAACATGTAAGCATACATTCCTAACTCAACATTGGCAAGTGATTACTACTTGCATGTAGTATCATGCAAAGCATTCCATTCCAAACTGCCACCCACAAGGGTGTCTGAAAGTGAGGAGTCTCAAACTAATGATGTTTTCATTCACCTTGCGAAAACCTCCATTGGGTATCATATTGTCTTACCAAGACACTAAGCCCCATACTATGGTTTCATTATCCTGCGACCCTTAGAGGAGAGTCGACATTCCTATTGTCTATAAAGCACATAGGCTCATGTGAAGAAGATGCTAATTTTGTCTCTCAAAGGTCGCAGACACCACATTAAGCCATGAGGGAGAAGAAAACAAGTTGAAAATAAAAACGTAGCATGGCACCAAGTCTCGGTGTCACCACACATAGGTGAGGAGATTCTTGTGCTCATATACTCTTCTTGCTTACTTGGTCAACATCCATGTCTAAGTAAGTTGAATGACATTTCCCGAGGAGTTTTGGCATTTTGTGATTCATGCTCCTAGAGTAGCCATCTACACATACCAATTAAACTCCAAGTCACGCCTTGCCATAGTCATCAGGATTTGGTGGCACTATGCAAAGGGATCCATAGGATCCTAGGACCTCTGAAAAAAGAGCTAAGGCAAGAAGCTTGATTAGTGTGAGCTCTCCTTCCCAAGTGGCAAAAGCCAATTTGGAGCTTCTCCAAAGACTCCTTCTTCACATGGCCCAAGAGCCCCCAAGTAGCTGGTGCATAATAACTCTACCATATTAATCAATTCCTCACCTAGCGTGACATGCTAGTCAATGCAATAGCCATGTGCCATAAGAGATGCTCATTATAGGCCATCATCCACTCGTATATCCCATAGGTATCCCCCCTTGTGCTAACCTATAATCTAGCATTGTATCAATAACAAGGGTCCAATGGCTTTAACACTTTCGTGACCTCCTTGTCCCTACTCTTAACAAAAAACTCCCTTTTTATCCTATGTGGTTTGGCTTGCTAATCACTTAGAATGATGCCTGCCAATGGTCCATTAAACCACTTACTTGCATACCCCATATCTGCAATCAAAAAAATTCAAGTTTCGCCTAATTCCAGTGTACCCACCATAACTATAGATCAACCACCAAACCTTATCAATAATCCATACTTAGCATATACAAGAATACAATGTCAATCGCAAAAAATAGCCTCCTCTCTAAAGCTGTCCTTTTTTATGGGGGGATCCTCATATATGCCCACCCCAACCAATGGGAACATCCATGGGGGGCATTTCTATATGCCACTAAAGTGCCCACACCATGGTAATCCTACAAAGTACTATGGGTATCTTGCAATTCCACTTCTATGATATTTCCATAAATTACTATGGGTGCCTCTCAAATTAGGAAATCGGGTAACTTCCTACTTATTTTCTTTCCTTCTTTCTTTCTTGTTTTCATGTCAAGGGCCCAAATTATAATCATAAGTAAAACTATTAATTCCCCCAATTCCTAAAGGTGGACAACCTTCCAATACTAATACTTTGTCAAAGAGACAAGTATAATTATAGCAATTGCTAGTGGCCCGCCGCCTGAGTCTGACATACCCAATTTAACAAGACAAGGGGACGGTAATTAAGGGGGTGTGCATATGTGTGTGTGTGTGCATGCATGTGCGTGCATGCGTATGTGTGTGCATGTGTGTGTGTGTGTGCGCGTGCACGTGTTTTTGTGTGTGTATGTGTGTGTGCATGCACATGCGTGCACGTGTGTGTGTGGGGGGGGACACACGCACATGCTTGTGCATGCATGCGTACATGTGTGCATGTGTGTGTGTGTGTGTGTGTGTGTGTGTGTGTGTGTGTGTGCATGTGCATGTGCATGTGCATACATACATGTATGGATGCATGTATGGATATACCCCCCCCCAAAGAATGGTGAATTGTTCAAGCTCTCTATTGACATATTGACATGGACTCACCAATATATATTTTCTATATTATCGCAACTATCTCATTACAATATAAACCCTTAGTACTAAATGGTTGCATACTCACATTGTCATGTGCACTTCTTGCATGAGTTACTTACATAAACATCTCTTTTTATGAAATGATGCACATAATGATGGCAAAACGTTCTTGGTGTAAAAATTAGAAAATTGTCAAACTTCCATAGATATTTTTGCCAATATCACTGATACATGGTAAATATACCAATGGTGGCAAATAAGCATTTACCATCAATAGAGCAACTAATATTGCCAAAAAAGGCAAGATTACTGGCATTAAAGATGGCAAGCACTTGGACAGCTGGTATTAATGGGTCTTCTACCACCAATAATTTTAAGTTTTTTTTACCATCAGTAATAGAGACATTACAGTCAATAATAGCTACAGCAGTCTTACCACTACATCTATATAAGGAGCCCATTGGTATGTTTTTGTGCCTTTAGATTTGGGAGGCAAATTTTCGTCTCTTCTCTTAAGCTGCCCCATATAGGGCCTAGCCAAGGGGGTTGGTGGTTCTTGGTCCTCCTTGTACACCCACAAGGGAGGGGGCTAGCTAGAACTACCCCTAAGGTGCAAGTGCTTGGACCATCTCAAAGGGGGAGGTGGCTTTTGTCAAAAAAATTGCATGCATCTTGTATCATGCGCTATGTGTTCCACACCACAAGTTGCACTAACACATGGATTTTTGTATGAAAATATTATATGCAACTTTCAAAGTGCAAGCATGGTATGTTAACACACGCATGCTACAAGGTAAGTAACCTAGTTCTTTGAGAGTAATTGCTAGAGTTGATAAATAACATATGTTAGGGGATGTTTGGCGTTTTAAAATGGCCTCAATAGGAATGGATTAACAAAAAGATTAAGGAAGGACCAAGAAACTCTCCTATAGTAAGCCCATGGGCTAAGGGCCTTCTAGCATTTACTCAATTAATATGGGTACCTCTTTTTGACATTGATTTGTCTTGTCCCTTGGGTAGAGGTGAATGGTGGATGGATTAAAGTCTTAAGATGCAAAAAATTGTGGGCAACTAAAGGGAGGCACCTATGGTGGGATCCAACTAAAGGGAGGTATATTAAAGAGTTAGAAGGTGTCTTTTGTTGTGGACCATGAATCTTGGATGAATCTATAATGGAGATGGAAGATTCAATTGAAGGGCTAGAATTGAGGCACATAATGGAACTATTCAGTACCTGCAACTCTCTATCTACCAATGTTTTTTCACCTAATCCACAAAGGTATTAGGATAGGTTGGGTGTTTTCAGGTGCCTACAACAAGCGGGAAGCATGCCCCCATGATTTCTTCTACCTCCTATGGTAATGCATTATCAACCCTTGAATTCCGATTTGACTTTTTGAAGGTATACATATTCACTCAATTTAGTAACTTATCCCATAGCTTTCGTTGTTTCTATATTGATAAGGTACATCTTATAATATAAGTATGTGGATTTTTAGATACTTGACTTACTCAGCCATGGTGTTAGGACCTAGTTGTTTAACAATTATATTATTTCAATGCACTACATAAACTTCTCATGTGTGACCTATCAAATAGTTGTAGAGCTACTTAGATCCTAGCAATTCCTTTTCTCATCTAATTGCAAGGTCTCCTAAATAATTGATTCTTGCACTTACAAGGCTATGGACAATCTCATGAAGTGTATGCATCTATGATGCTATGACCATTTTTAAGATCTTAAGGGATGCCTAAGATACAAGTTTTTCCTTTGTTAGGTTAATTGGGCTTCATCCTCATGAGGTTAGAGAGTAGTTAGGGCATTTCAGTCCACGTGGACCTCTTGCATGATATCACCTATGTAGAAGGTGGTCACCTCTATTCCAGTACTCTCTAGGGTGGTAATGAGAGTTTCTCTCCACGTTTTTAGTAGGGTCGTTTGGCTCTTGGCTCCTTGACATAGCTAGGGATAGCAGGATTACATACTAGAGATCACTAGGAGAGATGTTAT
The DNA here is from genome assembly GCF_047967505.1 of Dipteris shenzhenensis. Lineage (NCBI taxonomy): Eukaryota > Viridiplantae > Streptophyta > Polypodiopsida > Gleicheniales > Dipteridaceae > Dipteris > Dipteris shenzhenensis. The sequence goes on from NC_141616.1 coordinate 26,103,980, forward strand.
CATCGGTCGGTGTGTAGTTGCATATTTGTCTTGAATAGGTCAGTGTTTCGGTGGTGTGTTGAGTTGTAAGCCTTTGTGGCAGAGCCTTTGTAGTTGTCTATTGAAATATTGTAGTGAGCAACAAGCCCAGTAGGGATGTGCTCATGCTATTGATGAATCAAAGTGTCTTCTTTTGGTGTGATTTGCTGTGTTAATTTGTATTTTGGCTCTCTCTCTCATCTTAAAGCTTGTATTTAATTACAACTATGATCAACCAAGTCGATTATATTATATGCATCACTGAATAGAAGAAAATGCCCAATAGTGGTATCAGCCAGATCATTTGTGAATTTTTTTCTTAACAATTCTTGTGGTGCATGCATGTCTAAAGTTTATACGAAGCCCTGGTCAAGAAGTGTCATTGTGAGGAAGCAGAGAAGTAAATGAGGTGGTCAAGACTTCGCTTGACATACTTGCAAAGGCGTGCTTTTGCATTCTTTTGAATCCACGAAGACTGTGAGCATGGAATCTTTCAAGAAGGATAAACACAGGGCTATTTTGGTTACTTTTAGTGCAAGAAACTTTGTGTCCTAGCAGTTGGCCACTCGGCTTCTCTTCATTCAAAAAGGGCTATGGGGCGTAGTATCTGGCACCAAGAAGAAGCCTAAAGAAAGATCTCAAGATGCTGAGCTAAGGTACCAATGTGGGAAAAGAAGGATGAGAAGGCTTTGGGTTATCTGGCTAGAGTGTTAGGGTCAGAGTATTTCCATCACTTAGATGTCAAGGCGACGGCCATCTGAGACTTGCTAGATGTTAGAGACGCTTTTCGGAGTATGAATGAAGCATTCAAAGTCTAATCTGAAGCAAGGTCTTATTGATTTACAGATGAATGAGTCGGAGACACTGGGAATCTTTCTTAATCGAATGCAAGCAATTCCGAGACAACTAAATGATCTAGGAGCACGTGTAGAGGATGAAGACAAGAAAGCTATTTTGCTCACGAGTTTACCAATAGAGCAGTTTGTTGAGATTGTTCGAATTCTCAGACTTGATGATGAAATGGACTTCTTGGATTGTGTAGGAATGCTCTTAAGTGAAGAAAAGCATAATAATTTTACATGGTTGGATAGTAAAGCATATGTAGTAGGATATCAAAAGAAGAAGTCAGCCAGAGACACACAGAGGTGTATCTATTGTGGCAAAGATGGACATATTGAAAACTTTTGCTATACAAAGCATTGTGACAAAGTGCTCGAACTAGTCAAGGATAAAGCAATGGAGATAGAAGATCAAGGAATAGGCAACACTACTATGCTCGTCGAGGCTGATCATGTCAATGATCAAAATTATGCCTTTTAGTCATGATTTTAGTGAGATCGAGATCTCTTTGTGAGTGATTTTGTTCAGCTTTATGATGCAAGTCTCTTTGTGAGCACAGCTACTCTTTGTGATAAGAATGTTTTTGTTCTCTGTACTATCTCTTACCTCATTTCGGCTGAGGACGGGATTGTTAGGTTAGTTGGGATTCATCCTCGTTATATTAGAGAGTAGTTAGGGCATTTTAGACCACATGGACCTTTTGCATGCTATCACCTACATAGAAGGTGCTCACCTCTATTTTAGTACTCTCTAGGGTGGTGATGAGAATTGCTCTCCATGTTTTCAACAAGATCATTTGGCTCTTGTATCCTTGACATAGCCAGGGACAACAGGATTATGTGAGGGAGATCACGAGGAGAGGCGTTATCATCGGTCGGTGTGTAGTTGCATATTTGTCTTGAACAAGTCAATGTTTCGATGGTGTGTTGAGTTGCAAGCTTTTGTGGCAAAGCCTTTGTGAGACTGTCTATTGAAATATTATAGTGAGCAACAAACCCAGTAGGGATGCACTTGTGCTATTAATGAATCAAAGTGTCTTCTTTTGGTATGATTTGCTGTATTAATTTGAATCTCAGCTCTCTCTCATCTTGAAGGTTGTATTTAATTACAAATTATGATCAACCAAGTCGATTATATTACATGCATCACTGAATAGAAGCAAATACCCAACATCCTTTACATTCTTCAAGGTCACATTTGGGAAGACAAGATCAATCATTTTTTGCTTTATTGATTGTGGGGACCTTTTTGGGTACTATGGAATCTTGTGACTCTTTTATGTACTCTATCACTTTAATGTGATAAAATCAATGAGTACAACAATGGGAACATAATGATTTCCCTCATTTCAATAGAAATAACTAGGATATCCATTAAGTTTGAAAGTATGGGTGATTGTAATATTTATAGTGTAGAAAGTTTTGAACTTGCTTTTATAGTGAACTCCATTAAAGAGTTTCAAAAGTAGCCAGGCAAAGAACTCCATATAAACACAAGTGATTAAAAGTGAAAGAGATAAAACAAAGTTACCAATGCTTCACCAAGCATGCTTTTATTATGCTTCTCCCTTTGCAAAAATATTTTCAAATTCTCCCAAGTCAATAGCTTTTCTCTTCCCTTTAAACTAAATCTAGAACATAACGCTTGATGCTAGGGAAATGTAGATTCATTTGGCACTTGCCAGGGAAATAGACAAGTTGCACTAGTGTTATCTATCTGTAATGCAACACATCAGGTGTTGAATTCATGATGAACAAGGTTATGAGTAGAGAGAATTTGTGAGTTTTCTCCATGTGCTATCGAGTGTTTTGTTTAGGAGCTCAAGCAATAATTTACTTAAAATTTATAGTAGATGCAAAAGGAGTAGGTAATGGGAGAAAATGGTATTTAATTTAATGTCACTAGGTATCAATTAATGTAGTAAGACTTTCATATTTGGTATGCTTTTACATGCTATTTCAAGGCTGAATTCAGTATAATTATTTCATAAAATTTGGAAGGCTATTATTTTCATCCTCGCTAGTATGTCTAGTTGTATTTGAATTCTAGATCAAAATTATAGACTGACATACTTATGGTTAAGTCACAGTATGAACATCGTGAAGCTTTCAATTTAGGAAATACAAAGGTTCATATCTGTAGATACATACCATCAAGGTTGTATTAAGTACTTTCAAGTGTTGTGAAGACTTTTCCCATAGTTCACATGCATTAAAGTGTGGATAGAAAAATGTGTAGATGTAATAATCATGATTCTAGAAAGTATTATAAATACTCAATTGAGAATACATGTAGAATATTCCTATGAATTCATGCATGGGATGAGATTGAGGAATGTGATGAAGGGTTGTTTGAATGCTTGGGTTAATGAACTTAATTGAAATATTTTTATTATAACTACCTTTGAAGGGAAGCATGAGAGTGTTTCAACCACTTTTAAACCAACCATTTCACCACATGGAAAAATTTAAAAGAAGCATCTCCAAAGCAATTACAAGACAAAAATATTGAAGAGGACATATGCATGAGTCTTCATCACTTAACTTAGGGGCCTTGAGAAAGGGTCCATGGCTTTGTAGCTAGGGTAAGGATTATGATAAGCGAGTTACAAAAGCCCCTAGATGATACGAGATTAAGAATGTGGTTAATGAGTGGCATTAATCATCAAATAGATCTAAAAACAATGGACAACAACAACCCAACTAAGTCTTAGGATGAATTGCTTATGAAGTAACATTAAAAAGAAATTGGATTAAGAATCAATGAATTATAAAGCCAATTCTAGTAGTCCCTATTATGGAATGGAGAAATTATAGAGCTAATGCTAAGAGTCCCCATTATGAAGACCAAAAGAAAAGAAAAAAGCACAATTAAGGAAGATGATGATGAAGATGGCAAGTTGAAGAATGAAATAGAAAGAAAAATAGAATTACAGATAAGGGAGGCCTTGAAAGAAATATATGTCAATGAAAGATTAAACTTTGGTCTAAGGACATTTAAAAATCGAATGTAAAAATATCCACTCCTATTGCAACCTTGCTGATAAGTAAGGACATAATATTGAAGAATGTTGATATAATTCATAGTATTACATCAAGAAACAAAAGAAGAAGAAACAAGGATATATCTAGGCTATCATCAAGATGCACATTAGCAAGCCCAAGATGTGGTAGAGTATAGATACAAGGAAGCCAAAAAGAATACCATTTGTTACTTTTGCTACAAAAAGAGATACAAAACTAGATTTTAATAAAATCATTTCACGTTGATGTGAGTAGAAATGAAAATGGCACAAGCTATAGTTTTGGTAAACATAGAGATTGACACTAATATGGTGGCTCATGTATGATCACGAGACAATTGCATTGATCTCGCCTACCAAGGCTAGGTTGTAGAGCCCCAACTAGAAGAAAGGAAAGCAAGTAGCTAATGAAATCATGACCGATTAGAGGAAAGAGTCATGGTGAATAATAGACCCTAAAATCTAGGGGGGTATCTACATGAGCATGAAAATAGGATAGCAAATGGAAATGTCACTCTATTTCATGAGATTTCTTCCATCACATTGAGATAAATAACATAGTTCTTGTACCCATACTACATGTAGGACAAGTGACCATAGGATAGCAAATGGAGATGTCACTCTACTCCACGAAATTTCTTCCATGACATTGAGATATATTACCTAGTTCTTGTACCCATAGTACAGACTGTATAAGTGACCAACACTCTAGTATCATATGAAACTTCCAATTATTAATGTAAAGCTAGAAAGAAATTTGATTGAAGGGACACAATAGATGGACATGCTAGAAGGAACATAATTTTTTAGTCAGTCAAACTGAGGGCAACGACTCAAGTTAAAGAATTGAAACTCTCTCCTTTTCATGTAAAAGGGGTAGACAAAAGATTCATAGATCAAGTAGTTATGTTGATGGATGTTTGGGGCTAGCCATTATGTAGATTGTTTGAGATGTTTCTAGGCATTTGTAGCTTTATTGTAAGAGGATAATGCCTACTCAATGCTATCTGGAAGCCCATGTCTTAAAACAGTTTTGTCATGGTTAGTAATTGAAGAACTAATCAAAATAAGAGGAAGTAGATTAAAGTCTCCAATACACCTTTTACACTAACAATTAGCTCAAGCTAGAAGCATTGGAGCCTAAAGAAGATATCCCAATGGATTTGGAAGAAAAATGCAGTGTATGTATATCTATTTCTAGTGGAGATGACTAGCTTGCTTGTAGTTAAGGAAAACCTTGATAAACGTTTAGAGAAATAGAAGGGTGTGTTCCCTCAAGCCTTAGTGGAAGACACCATGAAAACAAGAAACTATATACAAAGTGAGATCAAGGAAAAATAAACATGCAGCTTCCAAGGGTATCAAATTATAATTAGCAATAAACATCAATGGCTATACAAAATATATAGTATATGTTTCCACAAGTGGGACATCTTCTAATAACCAAGACATATTTTAACACTCTACCATAGCTAAAATGAATACTAAAATAGTTGATCTTCCATAACTCTGAGACATACTGTAATAATTGAGTAGCAGAGAAATCTTTTTCATAGCTTAAAATTAAAATATATGGATAAACATATGGTTTAGTCTCTTGGATTAACCAATCCCTCATGGGAAGAAAAACCATTTATGCAATCAGTTTATGCATCAAATAATCTTAAAACTGCATATATTTTCCAATGCAACTCGATAAATTTAGCAAAGTTATTTGAACTAAACCAACATCTAAGGGGTTGTGATATACTCTTGGCTACACATAATGAAGAACTAGAAATTTGCATGTATTGCATGCATGCATTCGTGCGCGCATGCATGTGTGTGTGTGTGTGTGTGTGTGTGTGTGTGTGTGTGTGTGTGTGTGTGTGTGTGTGTGTGTGTGTGTGTGTGTGTGTGTGTGTGTGTGTGTGTGTGTGTGTGTGTGTGTGTGTGTGTGTGTGTGTGTGTGTGTGTGTGTGTGTGTGTTGTCTACTCATGCTTTTGGGCACTGGCATCCCACTCAATGGGATTTCACTTTGAGATATATTGATGGTAGAGTTAAGGGCTACCCTTTCTCCTCTTAGAATGTTTTCATATTGGAAACAAATTCTTTCTCATCTCAAAGGGCATGCTCACAATTCTCTTGATGGAAATTCCTTATGTGTTGAGAGTTTGCATTGGTCAAGTGTGTTTGATCATCCCCTTTCCTTTTAGGAACCCTATCACTCTTATTTCATTTCATCCAAAGGGATTCGATTAGTGGGTGATGTACTACATGTAGATGGTACATTATTATCTTTTCCATTAGTAGCCAAGCAATATAGTTTGGGGATGCATTATTGACCCCTTTGGCTTTATCTTTCCCAAATGTATCAATCTTCTTATCAGTGCCAAAGCTAGAGCTTACTTGTCATCTTATGGATTGGGCTCTATGCCGTCAGGGTGCTAATACTCATCCATTATGATTGGCCGATGTCACACAGTGCCCAGTTTGTACATGGTTTTGATGCCTCGACCTTGGATTTTAGCTCAAGGAAATTAGATTTTCTCTATGAAATGTAATGCCAAGGGGTGGCGTAAAAGATTGCAATAGCTTGGTCCTGCAAACTTCACCAACAAGTTTTTCAATGGTGAGTGATGCTTAGGGTTATTTCATTTGGCCAACTCTTAGCATGTAGAGATATTGCCCCTGTTGTTTGTCAGCGATGTCTGGCTCCAAGGGAATCCTTCATCTTTTCTGGCATCATTGCCCTATGACTCGTGACTTTGTTCTTTTACTACAACAGTATCTCCGAGCCCAGTTTCCTATTGCTTGCTGTAGCAATCTCTTTTGGCTTTTTGGAATTTACCCACGAACGCATGAGTTTCAATTTTTTTTCCACAGGTTAGATACTGGGGTCTCTGGACTCTAGACTCCATAGATCTATATTGAATAGGGCATTCTTTTTTTTTTTTCTGGCCCATTGAAGGGTAGGTTTGGGTTGGCAGCAGGCAATAGTTATAAGTTATAATTCAACAACAATGCATATAGTGAAGTAGTTCAAGAGTAGTGATAACTCAAAAAACTCAATAGCTTAAAGGACCTTATGAAATTATCAACACATTCACTTATGTAAGGTTGGCAACTGCCAACAGCATAGTAATTTGAAATATGTGGATAAGTAATATGAATATTATCCATGACACACTGTAATCACATATGTCAAGTGAGACAAGAATTGATCACATGATGCAGACATAGGTTAATACCATGTCTAAACTCTCGACTTTACATAAGAGAAATTACAAGTAAATCTGAATGCAAGCAAGTAAATCTAAATTTAAGAACCACCCCTTTCAAATTATGTAACTGACTTAATCATCGTAAGGAGAAATCATGATAATTTTTTCCCTTTAGTGATGCAAACTTTAAAGCTTACACCATACAACTTCAAGTATAGTCAAATATATGAAGAGCATGGTAGAAACCTTAGTTGGTTATGGACCTGCCTTAAACTTGAGGAAGAGTTTTCAAGAAATTTTGCATATGGATATGCAAATTGAGATGATTTTGATATATAGTTTCTTAAATGTATTGTAGGTGATTTAGAAGCCCCTCTCCTAGCGGTTTAACTTCATGATATGAATTGAATGGTGGGATTTGAGGTAAAATAAGACTTCCTACAACCTTTAGATTATTGGATTATTTTAAAGGGTTGTAGCCAGAGGGCCTTTAGAAACAGATGACATTTCCTACAACCTCAATTACTGGAACATGCTTACATTTGTCAATAGGAACCCCCAGTTTGAAAAAAATACCTATTAATTAATTAGTTAGTGTTTGGAGGGGGAAGCCTCTCCTAAGCATAAGGCGACTAACGTATTAGCGCAAGCCGATCCTAGAGCATTTATTCTAGAAGCTTCCAAGCTACCCTGGGCGCCTGCCTATATAAAGGGGGGGAGGGGATATGTTTGAGTAGTGGAGATGGAGGAAGAATGAGAGAGGAGGGTAGCTAAGTTGAGGGAGAGGAGAAGGAGCGGTGGGGAGAGGGAGGAAGAGTGGAGAGCGAGAGATAGGGGAGGGAGGCTGAGGTTGAGAGAGAGGAAGAGTGGAGAGTGAGAGAGAGGGGAGGTCGAGAGATGATGATCGAGGGAGGAAGAGAGGAAGCGAGGAAGAGGGGAGGGGTGGAGAGTTTGAGAGATGGTGATCAAAGGGAAGGAGAGGCTGAGAGATGGTGATTGAGGGAGAAAGAAAAGAAAGAAAGAAAGATTATTAAAGTCTTCAAAAGACCGATGGGTCTATGAGACTGTGAAAATCCTGATACAACGAGCTGTGGTAGTGGAGCTACTAAATGAGCGTCCATACCAATGCAAAAAATGCAAAAATGCAGAATGGCAGTACTAAGTCCTAAGTCCTAACTACAGCATAGTCATGTCGATGGTCGACTATATATCAATCTCAGCATCATCATTAATATCATCATCATCCCCAGCAACAACAAGATATCAGGATGGATGAGGCAGTGGAGGCATGAAGTCGGCAATAGGGTGTTGTCGTCAGAGGTGCGGTCCTGGCATGTCTCCTAGTCGTAGCTTTGCGTCTAACCAGGGCTACTGTGACCCCCGTCAGTCGGGGCTCCGACTCTAAACAAGGAGGGGATGTCTCCAAGTGTGATCTGTGTGTCGACCCTCTGTCTGAGCTGTCGAGTCACGGGCTCCGGGTCACGGTCATGTCGAGGCCTCGTCTCATTGGGGTCCATGTGATCTAGCTGAAAAAACTCTCTGATAGAGCTTTGAGAGGGATCAACCGAGGAAGAAGTTTGCTCATATCTCTGTGCTCGAGTATCCTCTCGCGGTGTCTAAGTGCCTCATGAATGAAACCTGCCAAACACCGTTGGTCTGGAGGAAATGGGCTAAACTCCCATAACCATCTCTAAAGAGGTAGTGGAAACGTCCTCGGATCTCATAGTACATGAAACACCTGAAGATGAAATGCTCCTCTGTCTCAATTTCCTATATGTCACACAGTGTGCATAAGCGCCGCTCCCTGGGTAGTAGTCGCTCTGCTCTACCGCTCGTTATGCGAAGTCTATGTGAAGAGACCCAGAACTACCCAAGAGAGATCCTCATCGAGTGGGGTAGGTGAATCTGTGTGTATCCTAGTGGGTCAATGAAACCCTCCGCTGTGATATGTAAGAAGTGATCTCTATAGAAGCTAAGCTTCACTGGGAGTTCACTCGGTTCCAACCAAGTCCGAAAAGTGTGTAGCTGTAGTAGATCCTCACGGATAACCTGGTTGACCTCGTGTGATAAGAGGGGAGAGAATGGAGCATCCATGCTATACTGAAAGGGAGGTAGTCTATCCATGTGGAGCCCCAGTCACTCAAACCATCTCTCTGTACGTGCATACCAGCACCTCTGATCTCCTCCTGCTGCAAGTGCCATAGAAGAGGATAGAGCTATCCATGGTTTCCTGCTACGCCCTGTGGTATAATCCCCATATTCCCTAACTTGGTACAGATATGTGATGACCTGAAATGCAGCATCTAGCTGTAAAGGGGGTGACCCAAACTCAGCCTGAATGATCTGGTGAGGAACAGATGACTTACCATGAATCATCCGTGATAGTATGAGAACCTGTAGCTACTCCACACGCGCCCACTCTGTATCCGACAAGTCTGGCCCCCAACAAGGGCTGCCGTACATCCCCGCTGGGCGAGCCAAGGAGTCAAAAAGCAACCCCTTGGTGCGTGGATCCTAAAAGTGTGAGCGGAAGCACTGCCTCTCTAGCCTGGCCAATGAGGCATACCCTCTACTCAAGCGTGCCTGCATCACGGGTCTCATAGTGAAGCTCGGTCCGGAGAAGATAACCCCAAGATAAGTGTATGATGAAACTATCTCGACAGATGACCCCGCAAATGTGAACTGCTCCTGACACATGATGGCTCGAGATGTATTGAAGATCATGACCTTGGTTTTACCCAGGTTGACCTTCAAATCATGAGACTCACAAAAGGACTGTGGAGCGTCTAGTTGTCTTTGAAGCCCCTCTTCTGAGGAAGACAAGAGAGCCATGTCATATGCATAGAGAAAAATCTGGATCAGCGTGCCCGCAAGAGAGCAACCTACAACCCCCTGTGTCTGCATCACTATCTCAAGCTCGTCAATGTAGAGGCCAAACAAGGTAGGCGACAAAGGACACCCTTGTTTGACCTCGATGGTACTCATGATCTCATCTGTCCACCCAGATCCTGCCCGAACTCTGCCAGAAACTCTCTCGTAAAGTGCCATGACAGCCCAAATGATCTCCTGGTCATAACCCAAGTCTTGTAGGCGCTGTATGAGGCGGGCTCTCGAGACCATGTCAAATGCCTTGCGAAAATCCACAAAGCAACAATAAACCCTCTACTTCTATGACCTCGCCTCCTCGATGATACATCTGAGCGTCAGAATGTGGTCCATGGTTCCATGATCACGTCGGAATCCGGTCTGTCCTGCTTTTCTGAGTCCTCAACACTCTGCAAGTTTGCTAACCTCGGAGTCAAGTACTGATGCATAAATCTTGGACATGACATGTCCAATCATAATGGTCCTATAGTTCTCCGGGCTCATGGGATCCCCTGCCTTGTGGATGGGTGAGATAGTGTTAATGGTCCAAGTGTGTGGAAATCCCAAACAAACCGCTTCATTAAAAAGCTTTGCTAAGATCGAGGCTAGGAGGTTAATCCCATATGCAATGAACTCAGTGCATAGTCCCTCATGATCCTTCGCTCGGCCATTATGAAGTTTCATTACAACATCCTTTACCCCTCCTCTAGTGAAGAGGGTGCAGGATGTGGGATGAGGCATGTGTGAGAGGCTAGGGACTGGCTGATTTGGGATGTCATAAAGTGTGCGTGCATAATCAAACCAGATCTGGGTGTCAGTGAGTGGCGGAGGGGACCGTCCTAGAAATCTCCGCTAGAAGTACTTAGAGTTGTTACTAAACAAAATGTTCAGTAGCTCCTCCTCGTTTCAACGAACGAAGTCTAGTTTCTTTCTCCGTACCAGTCTACAGTATTCACGTAGCATATTTGGTGTGCTCGGAAGATTGTTTTTGGTTTCAAACCTGAGTTGACGGCGTAAGGCCTTACACTCATCATTGTACCAACTATTACAGGGTACGGTTCCAGGGGGTGGTGGGCGGGTGGAGCGGGTGGTGTGGGGAAAAGCGTGAATGGTAGCCTCGTGTAGTGAGCGGGTGACAAGGGCAGCACGATCCTCGAAAAGGGGTATGAAGTCAATATAAGCGAGAAGTATGTACAGACAGCCAGAGTAAGAAGGTGAGTGATCCCGATCAAAGTGTATATCGTGGTAAGTGGAGTAAGCACTGAGTGGGGTGGAAGGTGCTGTGCGAAGGGAGGTGGAGATGCAAAAGAAAAGGTATGTATGATCAGCCCCTGGGGGGAGAGGTGCTACAGTGAAGTCAGTAATGCAAGATGTGAAGATAGGGGATCCCATGATGTAATCAACAACACTGGAGCCCCCCCCATGTGGAAAGCATGTGAAACCACCTAAAGCGGGTCATCTGTCAAGACCATTATAGATAATGAGATCATGTATCCTGCCTAGGTCTAATAGGGCCTGCCCATAGGATGAGAATGGACCTCGCCTGTCAGCCGAAACCCGTAGCATACGTGTCTCCTCAAGGTCAACATCTGCTAGTAGAGTGGAATCATCTCTAAAATCAAGAAGTGGTACCTGACGGGCCCTTGTCCTCGCGTTGAAGTCCCCCACTAGAAGGACTTCTCCGCGGCTAAAAAAGTCAACGATGGACTGATAAAGGGCAGCAAATGGGGATGTCTCATCATCACCTCAAGTATCTCTGGCAAGGTGGGAGGTCTCCGAGGGGAAGTAGCAAACTGCGACAAACAGATCCTGGCTGTCCATGTGTCATATCCGGGTCCAAAGAAATCTGGAATGTGTATCACTCTGCTCTACTGAAATGATCCCCCGAAGTGTGGATCTGAAAAATCAGAGCGATAACATAAGGTAAATAAGTTCAAATCAATATGCAAGATTCACACTAATTAATAAATTGAATTGATAGGAAGAGTGAAGATTGACATATGTCAATATGCATCACCTACACACACCCCACATTATGTACACTTCCATTCTCCTCAACTCTACAAGGGGTAGGTGGGTCTATGCATGTACTCATCACTATCTATTTATTGTCTTTCCAAGGTGAGTATTAAATTCATGTCTTGAAACCTACATGGAGGAAAACCTCATCTAGGGCTCCAGAGGTATCCCCAAATCCCTGTCCAAGGGGTTAGCAATAACAAATTGACGCTCTCTTATCTTCATGCTACATCTACTCTTATAGTACAAAGGGATGGGGGAGCTAATGTTTAGGAGGCCAAGGAACATCTCGTTGTTGAGACCAAGGATTCTCCTTATCAACTATGCTATGTGCGCCTTGCTTTGCTTGGTGTGCAACTATAGGTTGTGCCTCTAGTCGGTTTGTTGATTGCAAGATGGACGTTTGTTGTGTAGCTTGATGTAATGCCTTAGTTTGGCCACTTCTACTTTATTGCATCATTCCCTCTCCACCTTTCTCCCACTTGTCTAAACCATACCACCAATGATAAAGGATACCTACTCTACTATGAAATATATGTAAACATCCACATTTCAATTTTGAGATCAAAGCACAAAGATGACAATGGATGAAAAGTCAAAGATATCTTTCCAAAGAAGTATATGCCCAATTAGGACTACATTCAAGACTTAACAAGTAAACAAAACAAAGTGTCCGTATCAACATAGGAAGAGCATAGTGCCAACAAGTAGGAGGCTCACAAGCATGAGCACAATAAGAAACAACGTATTCGTGATCCTTATGAGCTCTTCACAACACTCAAGTCTTTACAAAAATCAAATTTGCATTATCACTTCTTTTTTGTGAATAATGTGGAGTCGGTATCATATGTCCTTTGCTTTTATAAAATGTAAAAGTGATTTTTTGTTAAACCAATATTCATCCTTTTGTAGGTTGTCATGTTCTCCAACTTGGTTGCATTTGCCCAATGTCTCTAAGGAATTGTTGCCCCGTGCAATGAAGTTGTAAGCCACTATTGATGTTTGTGATGTCAAAGTTGGTAAGCAAGTCATGTCAAAAACTATCCAAAAAATCAAGAAGAAAAAGCAAATAGGCAAGAACAAATGAGTAATAGAAGAAAACAAACAAATTGGGCAATTGAATATATGTAGAGAAATCAAGAAAGGATTAGAAGCCTCACAAAGCATGAATATGTGAGCCCTTCTACCTAACTAGAGTATTACTGTATTAGATACCTTTCATTTTTGTACAATTCATTTTATTTCATTGTGATGTGCTCTAAAAATGACACCAATTTGCAATTTGGATGGCATTTTCATTAAACATCTGGCCTTGGATTCTAAGGGGCTTACCAACATATAAAGCTTACAAATTCTAGCCCTTTTCTTGGGTCTCTATCATCAGCTTACTTACTAGAAATTTTGGCAATGCTATCCTACTTAAGAGATTCCCAAACTTTATATTTCTTATTTTTTGATGATATGTCATTAAACAACCATAATATGCAGTAAATTAGTAACTTGTGAAATAGTCATTTCCGTCTTGTCATTGAAATGGCACGCCAATTTGTTCTCTCTATTTTTTCAAGAAAGAATAGCAGTAACCAAGCTAGCTTTCAAGAAGTCGATTTCAAAATGACAAAACAATTACAATAAGATCTCCGAATGTAAAGGTGCCTCGTCCCACACTCTAGCACAAGAGCTGCAATATGTGTCCTGATTAGAATTGTCCCATTTATGCATGCCAATACAACAGCATGAACTTTCAACCATTAAAATTTGAACTTATGCTTTTTTCCAAGCTTGTGTTTCTTATGTTTGTGGTGATGGTGATGACCATGAGCCACATAATGTGGCTGGACGTGGCCATCTGAATGCTTTGAATGCTTCTCATGTTTTGAATGTGCTGAGTGGTCCACATATGCGCCAGTAGCATAGCCGGAACCATGTCCTGTATTACACAAAAGTTTCTTTAGTTCCAAGTTTGGAACAGTATAATAACAAGTGTGCTCCGTATCTAATAAGAACGAGGGAGTTGTGTTCTTGAACAAACATGTTTCTGCATAATGTGCAGGCAGACGTGGATGTGTATGTTAAAATCTTGTCAAACTGGACAGTATAAACTTATTGGGGGCTGAATATTTCACCAATTAGCAAAAACTAAGCTTTGGAATTTCTAAATGTGTGTAAAATCTCTAAGATAGTCAAACAGTTATTCCAGAACTGATCATGAAGTATAGACAGGTCAATATGGAATGGACATCACAATTAAGAATTTGGCAATATTACCAAAACTCTTTAATATCTTCCTTCCCTGTTTTGTGCCTGTGTGCTGCATATGCGCGCACACCCGCACGTGTGTGTGTGTGTGTGTGTGTGTGTGTGTGAGAGAGAGAGAGAGAGAGAGAGAGAGAGAGAAAACAGTGTAGTTTCCAAACTGCTGACAGTCACCCACAAGATTAGAAACCATCCACTCCATACAGCACAACAGGGGATTGCTATGACATACAGACTGGCATCATGGGCACCCAATGTTTGTGACAGATAACATTGCACAAACATATGCTCTCACACTAGCAGCAGACACATCTGAGACACCACACAGGAGCATATATTTCTACAAGGGTCTCGGTTAGTTTCTGAAAGAGCTTCTTTGGTGAGACCATCATAAAGGCTAGCGATTGAAGAGATCACGGGGACCCAATGTTTGTGACAGAAAACATTGCACAAACATACGCTCTCACACTAGCAGACACATCTGAGACATCACACAGGAGCATATATTTCTACAAAGGTCTCAGTTAGTTTCTGAAAGAGCTCCTTTGGCGAACGGAAGGCTCAACCATCACAAAGACTGTCGATTGAAGAGAAGGTACAGAAAAAGTAGCCCACATTACTTGTGGGCATCACACACATAGATAAAAATAGGTTTGGAGTGGATTCAATCTTATTGATTGAAGCTTATTGATGCAGCCATGAGTATAGACAGCTGCATTTTTCATGAAGTATCAGGCTTTCATTTTGACCTTTCCAACAGAGAGACCTGTAGGATAGTTTGGTTACACCGCACAACCCCCCTTACGATACTTTTCTTGCAGTACACAAGCATTTATCTTCCCTGATCATGTTCACAGCCAGACTGAATCACTTCTTAAGTTTCAGACTGCTACATTACTTTTTTTGTGAGAAGAAATCTTTTATTGCTGTAAAATAATTACATTCATAGTTACTTCGAAAATGGAGTAACTATTACTCAACTAAAGATCTCAGTATAAGCTGTATACACATCTTGATCAATCGAACGAGTCTGAACACAATCATAGAATGATTGCTGCAGAGATCGTTTGAAAAAAATAAAGGATGAAAAAAGTGGAT
Organism: Dipteris shenzhenensis; assembly: GCF_047967505.1. Classification (NCBI taxonomy): domain Eukaryota; kingdom Viridiplantae; phylum Streptophyta; class Polypodiopsida; order Gleicheniales; family Dipteridaceae; genus Dipteris; species Dipteris shenzhenensis. Next base: position 26,119,302 of record NC_141616.1, read on the forward strand.
CACCAAAGACTCTATGATTTCTGTCCATCCATAAAGTCCATAGTGCCCAGTAGCGTACCCATACAAAAAATAAGTCAAAACCCGCTGGATGAAAACCAAACAACCAAAAAAGCCTGCCAAATGTAACAGTAGGAAATCTCGCTCGAAGCCTCTGTCGGATGAGAGCGATGAAGTCACAAGTATGTGGACATAACCAAAAGATGTGCAGCACAGATTCAGTAGGGTGTAAGCATCTGTGACAAACAGCCGGAGCAATATGTCTGTGTGCAAGTAGCTGACCAGATGGAAAAATGCCAAGCAGGACTTGCCAAAGGAAAAGCTGTTGTCGAAGAGGGACTTTGTAATGCCAAAGGAGACACAGCCTTTTTCTCCACCACTTTAGTGGGCGATCCATATGCCAAACAGTATTTGCTCTTTCAGAAATCCAAGGCGGAAATAATAGCACTTTATACAGTGATGGCACTGTGATATGTGAGAGCTTCAAGGGATGGGCTGAAGAGGAGGAAGAGCGTAAAATCCAATCCTCAAGCCTATTCTGAAGTTCCAAGCGAGGTACCGGCAAAAACGGTTGAAGCATTGCTGAAATCCTATGCCATAAAGGACGATAATGAGCTCCCAAACCGTATTTGCTGGCAGCCATAGAAAAAGATATAAAAGTGTACCATCATCCTAAAGTACATCCGCCACAGATGTAATGCCTTTAAAGGAGAGAAAATAAGAACATCTTGGTTCTTGAATGGCCAAAGAAGGGTGGAAATTAGACCAATAAAGATTCTCAGCCCTCAAAGAGTTTCCCGACAAAGAATCTCGACCATGCCATTCCAAGTGGGATAAGATATGTTTCCAATCGAGAAGCAGGCGAGAAACAAAAGGGCAGCCTCTGATCTTGCCTTGGATAGAGCCAAATATGAAATCCCACTGAGTAGGCTGCCAATGCCCAAAGGCATAAGTATGAATATGTAATAAGAGAGAGCAGATCATGAAAGCCCAAGGCTGATCTCCTTGCATAAGCTGCAACATCATTTTTCCTCTGTGAGCAAGTAAATGCATTTAAATATTGAGAATGTTCAGACCCCCGTGCATCTTTGGAGAACAGAGACGATGCATAGAGAGTAATCTGATACTTTTCTTGCCATTTTTTACACACCAGAAAATTTCCATGATAGCTGACATAAAGGAATTCAGCTCTGCCTTAGTGAACATAATGAGAGGCAGATAAAATCGTATGTATGCTATCAAAATGGATTGTGCGATTCGCAAACGAACATGCAATATTCAAGTTTTGCCCTCAACTTTGTCAACACCCAATCAGTTTGTTGGGAACGGGTGAGTTCCCAACCTAGAGGATAGCCAAGATGTCGAATAAATTGAGAAGCGGGGACAATTTCTCCAGGCCACAGAAGACTGTGCCTGTTCATGCAACGGCAACAATTTTGATTTCTGAAAATTTACCCGAAGACCAGCAGCCAATCCATCTATAGAAAGAGCGTGCATAATCATGGACAGATCACTCCGAGTATTTTTTGGGATAAAGAATGAATCATCAGCATATGCCTGAGCGATCATGCTGTGACTGCCAGCAATCTCCAAACCATGCAACTGGTCAGTGTCCAAAAGGTAGTCCAGATATTGAAGCATTGGATGAGTGGCTATGGCAAAAAGTAAAGCACTTAGGGGACATCCTTGCCTAACAGAACAACCAAGAGTCCATGATGTAGAAATATCCCCTGAAAGTATGCAGGCAGCTTTACTATCTTGATATAACCAAGTGATGACTTGCTGCATTTTTGTGCCAAATCCCAATGCCTGCATAGTCGATGAAATAAAATCCCACTTAACAGTATCAAAGGCTTTAGCAATATCAACTTGCAATAATAAAACATCCTGCTGCGTGTATTTGGCATATTCAATTTCAACATAGGCATTAGCAATGTTATCTGTGATATGCCTATGCGGGACAAAACCATATTGAGCAGGATGCAACCCATCATGTAAAAACCCTTTTAGCCGATCGACAATCATTTTTGTAGTGACTTTGTAAATGACTGGTATAAGGGTGATAGGTCTCCAGTCTGCCAAAGATTCACAAATTTGTTTTTTTGGAAGGAGTTTAACAAGACCTCTCTTCCATGTGTCTGGCATTTTCTGATTTTGCCATGCAGCATTCACCATATGTAGCAATGTATGCTTCAAAAGAGGCCAATATTCTAGAAAAAACTCAACTGTAAGACCATCCCATCCTCGAGATTTCCATCTGCCGCAAGATTTGATTGCATCTGACAGTTCTCTCTCAGTAAAAGGTTCCTCCAATTCCAAAGCTTGAGTAGTGGAAATAATGGGAGAAACATGCTGCAACAGTAAATTTCTTGCAATCAAAGCTTGCTGTGAGGGAGGAACTATAGAACCAAATTGTTGAGAGAAATGATGCACACAAACAGAAGCAAGCTGTGACCGCGAGGTGGTCCATGATCCATCAGGCATAAGCACCTTGCAAATTTCTGTTTTTTATCTCCTCTGATGCAAGCTTTTGAAAAATTCTTTGGAAGAGCAGCCTTTATCTGTAAAGGCTCTTTGTCTGGCTCTAGTCTCCCATTTAGCCAGTTTTTTGTGATCATTGAGTTTAAGACAATGTCTGGCCTGGCATAGTGTTGTTTGCTCATGCAGGGACAACGAACGAAGATGGCTGAGTTCAGTGAGATCCTGGTAAGTGAGTTTGGCCTGAGCAATACTTTCCCTCAGAGTCTTCATGTAGGACTTGCCATAACCTGTTATCACAACTTACATTTTGGAAACAAAAGAATCCCAGGCATCATCAATATGAATATGGCTGCGAGAAGACAGAGAATGAGATGCTTCAGTAACCATGGCCTTGAAAGAGCATCATGCTGCAAGTAGCTATTGTTCACGATCAGATGTCGCCTTTATGGCAATCTATCATCTGGCATATCATGAAAGGATAACCGCAACCATAGAGGTGCATGATCAGAATGCACAAAGGCATAGTCAATCCACATTTTGCATGTAAAATCCCCATTTTGTTGCGGAGCTACACTATACCATCGATCCAGACGTGCCTGATAAGAAGAAAGAGCATTATGTTGGAATGTGTATCCAAGTGACAAAGGCTGCAATTCCTTCCAAAGGTCCACCAAATCCAGATGCATCAGTAATTGAGACCATGCATGCCTTTCAGGGATTAAGATATGAGTATGTCTGGAGGTATTGTCACCCTGTTGAGGAGCATTATTGAAATCCCCACATATAAAGGCATGATATCTCCATGGATATTGTTGCATGGCATCCTAAATTTCAGTTCTTTCTCTAGAGGATTGAGGTGCATAAACAGAGGCAAATTCAAACACCTCTCCTCGAATAATGCATTGAAGAACAAGCCATCTGCCTTTGTTGTCATTTAGGGCAATAACGGGTTGAAGCTCATATTTGATCAAAATGACCACCCCTGAGAAAGATTGCTCTCCAGCATAGAAAATTTCATAGCCACAGTAGTGTCCTGTCTTTCCGGTATAGACATGTTGGTTGTGTTCTTGTAATGCCACTATGTCGATGCCATGCATTGTGGGAAGTCTACAACTTCAACCCAGACCGGGCATCTGTGTCGGATTAAAGCCTGATAATCCTTTGTGGGAGACCATGGTAATACATGCACCATTTGCTGCCCAACAAAAAGAGGCGAATGTTCCAAAAGCATTTGTCTGTGTAGCTCATCCACCATAATAAGCTTAAAAAAAACCCTGGCTGCATAGTGCACTTTGTGAACAAACGATCCAGCCAGTGTGCGAGTCAACCAATTGCCTATCTCTGCAGCAGGTGGCATCCGGCCTGGAAAAAATAAAATGACTGCATTTTTAGCATATTCTCTGACAGAGTCCACAATTTCATCTACTTCCACAATTTCATCGCACTTGGGTTCATCCCACGGAGCTTCCTACGAAGATGGCCACATATCGTGACCATTTTCTCAGGATTTCAAAGGATGGCTTCATCATATCCCCAGGATATATTGGCGTTCATATGTCGCACTCACTCAGGATTGCCTTGGGCCAGCTCAGGGTATCTTCCCACAGATTAGACGTTGAGGCCGGCAGGATGCGTCGTACAGCTACCGGACATAGACCCAGGCGAGAGACTAGGATATGCCCTTGTTGCACTATGGGGGAGGTGGAGACTGAGGAGCACTTTGTTTGCAGATGCCCTTTATATTATGAGATCCGTGGCAGATTTCATTGTTTATTTGGGCACGGATTTGGACCTCTCTCTCGGATTATGGAGTATGAGGATCAGTATTGCTTAGCGTTGTTCATCAGGGAGATCACCAGATACAGAGAGAGATTCCTCAGAGAGCACCGTCGCATCCCTGCCAGAGACCTGGTTATTCATGAGGAGCAGGACGAGGCGCAGGACCATGAGCACAGAGATAGCCCATCTTGCCAGAGAGCACCGATGGTTCCACCCCGAGGATGTACATATGACATGATCCGGCAGCACCGCAGGATGATCTTACACAGAGGCCGTACCCGTCGCTTTATTTCTAGACGACGGAGGATGATGGCAGATTTTCGGAGGAGATTGCTCCATGGAGACTTGGCACCGCCAACAGCCCATTTGACACTTGCCCAGATCTTCACACTCATGGCAGGAGGCATGGTCGATGGCCATGACTTCCATCATTTCTTTGGATCACAGACCCCTTAGGGAAGACGATGTTCCTCATATTTCATATTTTACATTTTGTATCTAGGCATTTTTGGTACTCTATTTCATTTCATTTTGTATCTAGGATTTTTGTAGCCATTTTTGGCATCTTAGCCACCTAGTTGGCGCATCGTTGATGATGTATTTTCCTTTCGGATGATTTTGTGTCCCATAGGCCATGTATGGCCTTCCGTGGACCTTTAATAAAATTTCTTTCTTTCTTTCTTTCTCACACACACACCACCACACACACACACACACACACACCACACACACACACCCTTTTCTCACACACACCTCACCATATATACACACACACACACCTCACCATACACACACTGCCTCATACACACACACACACACACACACAGAAACACACATGTGACTCCCCTAGATGCACACATGCACCATAGAGCAAGCCCTTGATCATACTCACCCCAACAATATGAGACTCAGACTGCTACATTACACATGCATGCACACATGTATGGATATACGACCCACTCATTCATATGCCAAATCAAGGACAAGCAACAAATAAAGTGTTAATATCATTTAATGATAAACTCAATGCAATATATTTAAGAACATACCTTGAGCCATTGGATAGGGTGCATGTTGGGGAATCCCATGAACAGGAGGAGGATATCCTGTAAGATTGGACATGATTAGAATGTCTCAAGGTATACAATGGATCTTAGGCTTACCTAGTGCAATTTTCCACAAAGCCAGCCAACCATAACCTAGATCATCTCAGGCAAAGATTGCACCAAATCTAGCACCCAAAGAGAAACGCATGCAATCTTCACTCAGAGTCCGCATGCTCGAACACGAATGGCTACAATTCTGGATGCTGTTGCTCCAAGGGTCATGTTGGTTTCAAAACCATTCATTTTAGCATTCATGAAACAGTACATAGACAAAAATACTGGGTTTCTAAAAGCTTACGGCAAGATAACACCAAAGAGAAAGATGAGGAAAGCAATCTTCCATCATTATATATCCTTAACTGCTGCAGATGTGCACCTCAGCATGCCCATTTAGCAACTAAAAAGCAATTTTGTAAAATTACAATTTACTGAAACGAACTGAGAGGTGCGGGGATGTCAACTTAGGAAAATGTACACGTACGCTGATGGCAAGAGACACGTATTGATGAATATTGTCCAAACTACAGCATAATCAATTGTCAAGAAAGTATGCAATTTTAGACTCACCTTCATGAGCCCCAACAAAATGTGTCTATAATCCTGTCTCCAACCCATCACAAAACTTCAAACAATAACTTCTGCCCTAGTTATATGCTATGAATTGTCATCAGTGTCGAGAGTTGATGCAAGTCATATAGAAAGGATACAAGAAAGAAAATGTGCAGACACCAGGTCCGTGCACTTCTAAGTAGCCATTATCCATGTTAGGTGTGAGTGTTGTTTCCACAAGACAATTTCATTGCATGAATGTGACCATGCACAATACATGCTTACGCTTCTATTTGTGTTCTCAGATGCTGAAGTAGAGAAGATCCCATTTCGAAGAGATTTCCCATGAATGAATTCACAGATCAACATGTTGAGTTACTATGACTTCTTCATAGGTGAAGGACATAGTCAGCCATGACCAAGGCTAGCACTAGAGAGCAGATAAAAAGTACTACTTCAATTTCATTCATATTTTCAACCACAACCAGATTTTTTTTTTGGCCTCTCGCTAAAGAAAACTCCATGGGAGCTCAATGGCTAAACATACCATGACAAAACAAAATTACCATTAGCAAGTGGCCACAGGTTGGACAAAACATCAGGAGAGACTTGCACGTCCGACAATCAAACCAACAATTGTCTAGTCAAAAGGAGAAGTCTAAGCCAAAGATGACGCCAGATGAAAAAGCTAAAGTGGGTATTATAGGAGGTCACCTACAGCTCGATGAACAAAAGCGATACCAGGCAGAGCATCGATGTTTCCATTGCCATCATATTGCAGGGCATGGAAATAAAGATTGCCCAAAGTGGTTGGCCGAAAAGGTTGCAAAAGCACCGGCTTTGACCCACCTTTGCGATAGCTCTTCCAGCCCCACCAGCATCAGCTACAAATTCAGTATCGCCTGCTTTGAACGCCGTTCCATTGGTGGTCTTTGAAGGTAAGAGGGAGGATGGCCTCGATGAGTAGAAAAAGGCCCTTATTAGAGCTTATGGCACAGCTAAAAGGGCAGCGCTTTGCCGTCCTATTCGACATGGGGAATTCGGAAGCTCCCCTCAACTAGCCAAGAAGATGGGGTGCACTCTAGTACCTCTTGACCTTGCTGTCTAGGCACTGGAAGGGCTTCAAGAAAGCTTTATATAAGCAATTTATGGCAAAGCAGTTCAAGGACCATGTCCTCCTCAGTTGGGAGAGTCTGCACATAGATTAAGGGGATTCGGTTGGAGAGTTATAATTAGAAGTTTTGGGATGCATTTCTACAGATTCACCTTTTAAGAAGGTCTCCAAGAAGACCCAACTCGGGAAATATAGGGCTAGCTTGACTCCCAAGATCCAGGCCGTGGTAATCACCCAACACAACAAAAGTATTCAGGACATAATGCATTCAGCCTCTGTGGCCAGCCTAATGCATATGCAGGATCCACTACTGTGCCTTATTTGCAGGTCAGGACAGCACAGAAGAAGAAGTCAGCCACTCCCTAGTTTGAGAAAAAAGAGTTTCCCAAGGCTCAAAAGAGGGAATTTCAGCCTCAAAAGCCAAGGAGAAACCAAGAGCAAAAGCCCATAAAGGGAAACCACAGTTTACTCCCGAACAGATCGCCACTATGCGAAAAGAGGGAAGATGCTTCAAGTGTGGCAAAGAGGGGCATGTGGCTGCCAGGTGCCCTGAGAAGCCTTCAGGCTTGAAGGAGCAAAGTAAGCCCCAAGTACTGCCCAAACCAGTGGCCGGTGGAATTCCTAAAGTTTTGGGAAGAATGTCAAATCCAGAGGAAATAGAGCTGTTGCTTTTGTAGGATCGATTAACGAGAGAGAGAGAGAGAGTCGAAGATAGCAACTGTCACGTCAACTTTGAGTAGTGTGTGAAAAAATAAAGTACATAGTACTTGTACCTAGACCTAGGACTAAGTGTCCTAGGTGTCACATAGGACTAAGTATCCTATGTGGCATAAAAGGCACACAATAAACTAAGTGCCTATACCAATGCCTACAAGGCACATACCAGGGCCTATAGGGCATCACTAGAACTAGGAGAAGATGGCCTACAGCTTTCATGGGGCAAGATAAGAGGCCTTAAAGCACTTATTCTGTTTGATCAAGGAACTACTCAAAACTTTGTATCAGAAGACTTAGCCCTAAGGCTAGGAAAAGAACGAAGTGTTGGTAGGGCCCTAGATGCCGATCTGATGTTCCATGGGGACCATGTTCCTGTTACTCCCTTGATTAGGAAGCTTCGTGTCCATGTACAGAGTTATGTAGATCAAGAGGCATTGCCAATGGAGTTACCCCCTGAGAGACCTGAAGACCACTGTTTAGTTGCCAAGAATTTGTGGAATATTGTTTCAGGCAACTGAGATCAGGCCTACTCGACCTGCTGCTTCTAGTGATGCCTCTGGTACAACAAGTACTGCCTCAGGCTCATCTCGTGATGAGTCTAATGCTGCAACTTCCACTACACGTATTTCACCTCCTACTCAGGAGCAGATTCACTGGGATGGTCGTGATGCCAAAGCACATGCCTTGATTGCTCTTTTAGTTAAAAGGGCCATGAACCCTCATATCCAATCTTGCAAGATAGGAAAGCAAGCGTGGGATCAGCTTGCATCCTTCTATTAGGTACGGAATGAGGCGAGGGTATTCCTATCTCCACAAGCAGTTGAAGGACTTGAAGCTTGAAGAGGGTGGTAATGAATGCATATCTTACCAATGTGAAGGATTGAAAGAGCAATTGGCCAACATTGATGAGGTGGTTCTTGATTCTCAGCTTGTTTCTAATACCCTCGATGGGTTGCCTGACTCCTACCAGGGCTTTGCTACTACTTTGAGGTTCGTTGCAGGTGGCAATGGTCACCTCCCCATCTGTGAGCCCCCAAATGAGGAGTGCATCGGGGGGGGTGGACCATAGGTGGAATGGCCTGCCACATGGACAGCATCTTGGCTGTCATGTGGGCAGGGGACTCATGGTGGAGAGGGGGCTGCCACATGGGAAGCACCTCACAGGGAAAGGGCCAAGAGGCAGGGACTATGGACAAGTATGTGCCCTGCAACAGCAGCCTGGCAGAGGCACAGCATGGCATGTATGTACGGGCTGGAACAGGCCCCTGACAGAGGCACACACGAGTTTGCATGTGGTGCAACAATGGGCGCCTGCAAAGGGTAGCACATGGGCTGCTAAAGAGCCTGAACAGGGGCAGGACCAGCAGGACAGAAGGGGAAGAAAAAGGAGCAAAGGGGGGATGGCCCCTTGCCCTCTTATAGTGGCTGGCTGGGCTGAGCCAACCAGGTCAGCCCAACAGACCAGCAAAGGGGCTGGGCCCTTGCATAGAATAGAGGGCCTAAGGCCCCATCTTGAGAGCCCTTAAAGGATTAGACCAGCAGCAGACTGGTCGGCCAGAATGATGCTGACTGGTCAGTTTTTGGAGCAGGCCTTGGGCCTATAAAAGGAGGGGCCTTGGGCCTCCTCACTTATTCTCTGGAGCAGCAAGGAGCAGCAGAAGACCTACTCTTGGAGCCTATTCTAAGAGGACCAGGAGAGCAGGAAGAGCTGCAGACTAAGCTTGAAGGGCTGCCTACCTAGGCTGAGTACATGCAGTAAGGTAGAGAGAACCATTCTGGACAGAGAGTCTACTACGGTCGAGGTGGAGCACGCAGGCTCAGTGTTCTAGAGATATCCAGCAGATAGTAGAAGTACCTTGTGGTAAGATCAAAGGACCATGCTGTGGCGGGACTTTGGATCCCTCTCTTTTGTATTGTGACCATAGCATTGGACAGAAATATATTCTTTTGGTGGTTTCTATATCTGGCTGGATCATTGTCTATTTACTAGTCTGCACATCCATTTGATGCACATAAGTTTAAGAAGTTTGTGATTCCACCCCCACACACACTGTGTGAGCTCCTCGGCTATTCTATCAGTCTTCCATTGTGCGTACCCTGTGTTGATCCATTTCTAACACCTTCAACCAACTGGCTGCCCTCTTACTACAAGAGGAACAAAGCAGTGCAAACCGCAATGCTTCTATGGCTAGTGATCAAGCCTTTGCTACCCAGCATTAAACCAAAGGCAAAGGCAAGGTTTCAGCTGGTAAACCCCCTCATTCACATGCTGGTCACTCTCATGATGCTTCTTCTTATGGGATAAGAAGAAGAAAAAGAGATGCAACTATTGCAGGAAACCTGGGCATGATATTTATGAGTGCAGGAAGAGAATTGCATCTGAAAAGAAGAAGAAAGAGTCTAGTCTTGCAGTATCTCGTTCTCGACATGAGTCAGCTAATTTTACACATGACTAGCATTGGAATTTTCTTGTTACATGTCAGTATAATCCTTATGTTCATGATGCCTGCATGACAGCTTCTGATGTATATGATGCCAGATTCTTTGATAGTGGTGCTAGCAAGCACATTACTTCCTGCCATAAGTTATTCAACTCACTAGTGCATGCATCCAAGGGGGGGACAGTTAAATGTGCCAATAATGCATCATAAGGCATTGGGCAAGTTGCCATTACTTTTGTTTTTGGTGGTCTAGTCACTCTAGACAATGTGCTTTATGTACCAGGTATCCGCAAGAACCTCATCTCTATTTCAGTCATAGCTACTTGTGGCTATCAAGTCTCTTTGATGGTGTTCGGTGTGCGGTCTATGATTCTTCACATGCCTTTACCATGGTGTTGACTGGGACATTGACTAGAGGGCTCTACAGACTTGATGCCTATGACAGATGCTTGGATGATGCTGGTCTTGCAAATGCATATGCCTATGCTGTTGGTTGTTCTACCATGGCAGATACTCATTTACGGCATGAGAGGTTTGGACACCTCAACTTTGGGGCTTTGGTGAAGTTACATAAGGATAGTATGGTTATTGATCTTCCAAAAATACATATGCATGTTTGTGAAGCTTGCTTGCTTGGAAAGATGCACCATTATGCATTTCACAAGGATGAGAGAGTTGGTGCCTCACGCAAGCTGTATTTGATTCATAGTAATGCTTGTGGACCCATGCGGGTTGCAGCTCTTGGGGGATTTTATTATTTTATCAACTTTATTGATGACTTCACCAGATATATGTCTATTTGTGCCTTGAAATCCAAATCTAAAGCTTTTGCATGCTTCAGACATTTCATTGCCTAGGTAGAGAATGAAAGTGGGCTGAAAATTGCCCACATTAATACAGACACGGGGGGTGAATATATGTCAAAGGAATTTGCTGATTTTTTTGCCTCACATGGCATACATCATCAATGCACTGTGCCTTACACTCCTCAGCAGAATCCTATGGCTGAGAGAAAGAATAGATCAGTCATGGAGATGGCCAGGTGTATGTTGAAAGGCAAGCATTTGCCTAATAAGTTATGGCTGGATGCCGTTATGTGTGCAAATTACATTTTGAACACATGTCCCACAAAGGCATTGAAGACCATTACACCTTATGAGGCTGGGACAGGTCATAAGCCCAAGATTTCTCACATGAGGATATTTGGATGCTTGGCATATGCACATGCGCCTTCTCAGACATGCACAACATTGGATGATAAAGCTGCCAAATGCAGTTTTATTGGGTACAGCTTAGAGAGCAAAGGCTACAAGCTCTACCAGCCCCACACGGGCAAGGATTTTGTCAGTAGGGATGTTGAGTTTGATGAATCTTCTTCTATGCCTTTGCTGGATTGTCAAAAACAGCCCATTGTTGATGCTCTAGATCTCTGACATCTTGATGCCTTTGTTTCCGTCAAACTCCCATGATGATGTCACATATGAGGTTGCTCCTCCTTCACCTATTGGTCATTTACAGCCACATGTGCAGTCCGAAATTCAGCATGAATTACAGCCTGATATGCCTCAGCTTGATCAGGATATTGTACACAGGTCTCTTGACCAGGAGAGAGCTGAAATACAGGAGCCCAAAAAGGTCCCCCGTTCGCTCCTTGACACTTTAAAAGACAGCAAACAGAATACTCCTCTGCCATTTTGTACTAGAGAAGCTGTCCGGAAAGAGCATGCTAATTTGGTTGCTTGCGCCTTGGTTGCTATAGCATGCAATGAAGAGCCATTATACCATAAGGATGCCTTTCAGGATGAATGTTGGTTGAGCGCTATGCAAGCTGAATTGGATTTTATCTATCAGAATAACACTTGGGAGTTATGTGACTTGGCTCCTGGCAAGAATGCCATTGGAACGAAGAGGGTTTATAAGATTAATGAAACAGGACTGCTCCTAACTGACAGTAAACTTCCCTAAAATTGGTAGAATATGCAGGAAAGTTAGAGTATTGAAGTACCTTATGTTCTAGGAAAAAGGTAGGAGTGGAAGGTCATGGGCTGGACCTACAACAGAGACTTGTGAGGGGCTGCACAAGGACAGGAGGAAGTCAATCCTTTTTAGAATTCAGCTGAGTATTGAACTCTTGCTGTAATTTCTATTTCAGTAATGAAGTACAAGTCATGAATGTCTTGCCAAGTACAACTAGAGCCCTTATATAGGTATGGCCCAGGGTAGTACAAAGCAGTATTGCTTATGGGATTACCTCCTAGGATGCCACGTGGCAACTTATGGTATCCCCTAAAAAAAGAAGAAAACACTTACAAGCCAATAAAGGCCTTTCTACTAACTTTTAGCCTAAGTAAAAAGTAACCCTCTGTTACAATCCTCGCTCCTCAAATAGAAATTTGTCCTCAAATTTGAAAAGGTTGTAACCTGGACATACAATGCTCCTTGTAAACCTAAACAGGTCAATTCTGGTCATATCAACTGAACAATGAAGTTTCTCAGTCAAATACCTCCCTGTAGGCATGCTGATCTGTAAATGGATCATATAATATTCCCAAGAAATCAAGCAATTGGGTGGAAGAGCTATGCTGTTCAATATAACAGATCTGATCATATAATCCAGTGAGAGACATGCTGATCTGAGAAAGGATAGTGAATGCTGGCTGCAGCATGTCCATATATGCTATATAGCAAGAGAAAATCAAATCTGCTCATAAAGACTCAATTTTGGCCATAGAATTCAGCTAAGCAATTAAGGGTACTGCTCCACAATTGTAGATGGCTGCCAAGAAGACTCCTCATCAGGTAGACCTCTCCATTTGATAAGATATTCCATGTAGGACTTGTTCCTCAACACATGATCTCTAAATCCAAGGATCTTCTCAGGTATATACTCAATTTGGCCCTCTTCATCCATAGGAGGTAGCTCTTCCATAACTTGCTCCTTAGGCCCCAAATACTTCTTGAGCAGTGATACATGGAATACTTTGTGTATTCTAGAGGATGGTGGGAGCTCCAACTCATAAGCCACTTCCCCAACTTTCCTCAAAACCTTGTAAGGTCCATAATACCTATGAGCAAGTTTAACATTGGTATTACCTTTCAAAGAAGCATGCCTAGACTTATCTAATCTGAGAAATACATAATTCCCTTCTTCAAAATGAAGATCTCACCTATGCTCATCAGCATAATCCTTCATCCTTGCTTGGGCCCTTACCATATTATCTTTACATTGCTGTAATAGAGCAGTCATGTGAGCCAAATCATCCTTGGCTTGTTGGTTTGTCAATGCTTGATCAATAATGGTTGATGGGACATGAGCTTTACAGCCAAACATGGCTTCAAAAGGGCTCATACCAATTGAAGTATGCTTGGTGGTATTATAACAAAATTCACCTAGATGCAACCATTGATCCCACGATGCTTGGGTCTCAAAGCAAAAATGCCTTAGATACTCTTCCAACCAACGGTTAACCCTCTCTATTTGCCCATCAGTTTGAGGGTGATCTGCTGTACTTGGGGAGTTGCTGCTAAATCCCCTTGAACATTACCAACATGAGGATCATTGGGCTCAGAAACTACAACATGATCATCAACTGGTTCCTTTTCTGGGATGGAATCAAAGATACCCATTTGGCTGCTTACTAGCTTGACCAGTAGACCTCTTGACAGGCATCTTTAATGACTTGAATCTAGAGTAAATGGACTGTCTTAAGCCCTGATCAAAAACCAATACCAAAAGCCCCAAATGCTAGTTTTGCCCTAATTTCGCAGGTCAACTTTCAGAGAGAAAACTTGAAATTTCCCACTTGATTAGGCGATCCTTATGCCAAGATTGAACCAAAGAGCCAATCAGGAGTAGAAATTTATAACATTACACCTAGATTGCAAGAAATTGCTAGATCTTTTGGCAAATATCAACCCTGCGCTAACTGTTGCAACTGAATTTCGAATTGCTCATTAACAAAAGTCCAAATCAATATCACACTTAATCAGTTGCATCCATGGAGCTAGGCGACCATATGCACTACAGAAAACTGAAGAAAGTGACGATCTGCTGTTTTCCTGCACCAAACTAAGTCATTCTTGGCTTGATCTGTTCGCATCAATCTCTTGAGGCTGCTCCCTAAGTCTGGTGGTGATCCGAGACGGTTTGGGGAAGTTATGAGCAATTCTCCAGAGAGAAAACCACTTCAATGTTGACTCAATCCTCCACCATTTTAGGATTCCCACACATAGAAATGATCAAGGAAGCAAGGGCTTTCCACTGATGCAAGAAGCCCCAAATTCTGAGCACTTTGAAAATCAGGGTTTCTCAGAGCCTGCCATGTGGCAGCTCACAACAGAAAGTACTGCTGGCACTGAATTTTTGTAGAGAGGTAGGCCCTAGGCTCAAGAGTAGATGCTCCAAATTTCAAAGTGATTGGACAAAGAATTATTCCCACGAAAAGTGCTCTGATACCAATGCAACAGGACTGCTCCTAACTGACAGTAAACTTCCCTAAAATTGGTAGAATATGCAGGAAAGTTAGAGTAGTGAAGTACCTTATGTAGGAGTGGAAGGTCATGGGCTGGACCTACAACAGAGACTTGTAAGGGGCTGCACAAGGACAGGAGGAAGTCAATCCTTTTTAGAATTCAGTTGAGTATTGAACTCTTGCTGTAATTTCTATTTCAGTAATGAAGTACAAGTCATGAATGTCTTGCCAAGTACAACTAGAGCCCTTATATAGGTATGGCCCAGGGTAGTACAAAGCAGTATTGCTTATGGGATTACCTCCTAGGATGCCATGTGGCAACTTATGGTATCCCCTAAAAAAAGAAGAAAACACTTACAAGCCAATAAAGGCCTTTCTACTAACTTTTAGCCTAAGTAAAAAGTAACCCTCTGTTATAATTAAACAGAAAGATGACCGTTTAGTGGACCGTTGCAAAGCCCATCTTGTTGCTAAGGGCTATGCTCAGCAGCAAGGTATTGACTTTGAGGAGACTTTTGCCCCTATTTCCAAGATCACTACTATCTAGATTGTTATTGCTTTTGCTGCCCATTTTCATTGGGAGGTACATCAGCTTGATATTTAGACAGCTTTTCTTCATGGGCATTTGCAGGAAGAGGTCTATGTTACCCAACCTCCTGGCTTTGAGGTTAAACGTTCTGAAAGTAAGGTATGCCGCTTAAAGAAAGCCCTCTATGGATTGAAGCAGGCACCCCGGGCTTGGTATTCCAGGATACATGCTCATTTGCTTACACTTGGCTTTCAGAACAGCCCTACTGAGGCTACCCTTTACATCCGTAAGTGTGGGACAGATTTGCTGATTTTAGTACTCTATGAGGATGGCATGCTTGTGACTGGGACACATGCTGAGCAAATTGCAGCTTTTAAGCTTGACTTACAGAAGACATTTGCTATGTCTGATCTTGATCTTTTGCATTACTATCTGGCATTCAATTTGCTGGCAGTGAGGGGGGTATTTTGATGTCACAATCCAAGCATATTGGACAGCTTTTGCAACGTTTTCAGTTTGAGGATTGCAAACTAGTATCCACACCATTAGAGCCTTCTTTTCACTTCTCATCTGAGGATGGCAACGGTGCATGTGATGCGACTCTCTATTAGCAGGCAATTGGTTGTTTAATTTATTTATGCCATACTAGACCCGATCTTCACTATGTTGTGAAACCGGAATCGTGGGTGTAGGACAGCTATCACCACTCATAAACGACGGAATTTATGCTCTCAAAAGCTCTCCCTCACTCCCTCTCTCTGAAGATGCACTAGGGCCCAGGACAAATCGTCGGGCTGGACCCCCCCGAAGGTCTTTATTCATCAGAGAAAATCTGTTACAGAAGTTCAGCGTAGAGCTATCTGGTAAATCTCCACATTACCAAACGTGAATAATCCACTTTTTTTACAAGAGCTTCAAGCTCCATTCAAATTGGCAACAGGCCACTTGTCTAAAATCTAGACTAAATCCTATTACATGCCACTAAGGGCCATTCTGGAGTCTTCAAAGCTCTCGGTCACACGAACCGCCTCCTAGATGCTTGTCAGGCTCCCATTACGCTTAGGAAAAATAATCCTTCCTAGTACCTGCAACAATTAATTAAAGCGCACCACCATGGTACCCATTAATTGTTAGCGCTTTGCATGCAAATAACACACTGTGGACTAATCCTAGTCACGGTGGGCGTCCCCACTGAACACATGTGCACATCTAAACAAATATATATACAAATAAATATATATATTCTCTGGTTGACCGGAGTCAACACTCTTGATTATAATTAAAGAGCTTTGACCAAAGGTCAAGGCGCCTTAATTATAGCCAAGTCTCTCCAACCGAAGTTGGCACATCTTGGTTAACCGGGGTTAACCCTCTTGGCGCATGCCAAGTCTTGTTGACCGAAGTCAACACTCTCTGACCGTAGTCAGCTCTATGGTTCTCTGGTTAACCGCAGTTAACCCTCTTGGTAATAAACCAAGTCTCCTTGACCGAAGTCAGGTTTACTTGACTAGAATCAAGTATCTTTGACCATAGTCAATCCTTTGACCATTAAAAATAACTCTTTGACCATATTTAACACATATAAAACTCTTTAATTATGATCAAATAAATGGTCAGCTATACTTTGACTTAGGATATTTACATTGTGGTGACATCTCCTCGGCTTCTATTCAGTTGACCTCAACTGAAAAGCTTCCTTGTAAACATCCAAAAGCTGTGGATGATCGGATAACATGTCTTCGTCCATCCACTTGGCATCTAATGCTGTATAATTCTCGAATTTTACAAGATACCTGTAAAACTCCTTACCCTGAGGGTCTTTACGTACAATATGGTACACAATTTGCTCTGGCTGAAGGACTTCCTCCAGCTCATCCACTTCTGGTGGATCTTCTGATATTGGTTCTATAGGCTCTGGTCCCTGAAATTTCTTTAGAAGACTCACATGGAATGCATTGTGAATCCTCCAATGCTCTGGCAATGCTAATCTGTATGCAACCTCATTTATTCTTTCTGTAACCCTGAAAGGGCCATAGTATCTGGGAGATAACTTTGCATACACTTTCTGTTTGCCTTTAAACTTGCGGAGCCTAGCTTTTTCAAACCTCAAAAGTACCCAATCCCCTTCCTTGAGATCTAATTGTCTCCTATGCTTATCTGCAGCTCTGTTATGTTTCTCTTGAGACCTTTCAATTGCTGTCCGGACTTGGCTGTAGGCTGTCTGGAGGTCTCTCACAAACTGATCAGCTGCAAATATTTCATCTTTGGTCCTCAATATAGGGGGCAAAATCACCTTCCCATATATGACTTCAAAAGGGGCTTTCCCTGTAGAGCTATGTACTGTATTATTGTAAGCAAACTCTACTAACCGTAGGTACTTTTCCCAATCTGAACTTTGGTCAACCACGTAGCATTTCAGCATATCCAAAATTGTAGAATTTGCTACTTCACTTTGACCATCTGTCTGGGGATGGAAAGAAGAAGAAAAATTCAGATTCGTCCCCATGTTATCAAATAAAGCTCTCCAGAATAGACTGGTCATTCTGGGATCTCAATCACTAACAATGGACTTAGGCATACCGTGATGTTTAAAAATTTGTGCCATGAAAAGCTTAGCCATATGATCTGCCTTTATGGTTTTGCGAGCCGGAATGAAATGAGCTTGCTTGCTGAATCTATCAATGATAGTCCAAATCCCATCATTCCCTGACTTTGATCTCGGCAAATCAAAAATAAAGTCCATTGTAATACTTTTCCATGGTGCCTGAGGCACGGGAAGAGGCATAAGTAGGCCAGGTGCCTTCCGTCTATCATACTTCATTTTCTGACACGTAAGGCATTCAGTAACAAACTGATTTATATCTTTCCGCATTCCTGGCCAAAAGAAATACCTCTCTAGTGCTAGAGTTGTTGCTGTAATTCCTCTATGTCCAGCATAGGGAGGTGCATGGCATTCCCCCAAAATCTTTTTCCTCATCTCCTGGGTGATGCATAGGCAATCATCTTTCATTAAATACCCATCTTTCAGGGAATAGTGACTGGTGGATTGCCCCTCTTGCATTTGCTGTAAAATTTCACCAAAATCAGAATCATGAGCATATTGCTCCCTCATGCCTTCCAGGTCCTGATGATAAGCAATAGTTACATTATTGACCTGGGGTCTTCGGGACAAGGCATCTGCCACTCTGTTCCGAATTCCTGGAGTATGGACAATCTGAAAATGATACATTGACAGCATGTTTGCCCATTTCATATGCTTCTCGGAAAGCTTGGTCTAAGTCAAAAAGTATCTCAGACTTTGGTGATCTGTTTTGACAGTAAAATCTGCACCCAAAAGATAGTGTTTCATGTATGAATGGCATGAATTACAGCCAATAACTCTTTCTCATAGATTCCTAGATATCTTTCTACATCCCGAAGTCGCCTGCTTTCATACGCTACTACATGACCATTCTGATGCAATGCAGCCCCAACACATTCTCCACAAGCATCGCAATCCACATCAAAAGACTGATAAAGATCCGGGACTACCAGAATAGGCTCTGTAGTCAACTTCTCCTTGAGTGTATTGAATGCTTTCTTCTGTGATAATCCCCATGTGAAGGCTGCATTTTTCTTAGTAAGGTCATGTAATGGAGCTGCGATATCAGCAAAATGTCTGATAAACCTTCTGTAGTAAGAACACAGGCCTAAGAAGATTCGAACTTTATGCACAGTTTTCAGCTCTGGCCATTCCTGAATGGCATGGATCTTCGCTGGATCCATTTGTATCCCATTCTTGGATATTATATGCCCCAGATAGTGGATTTCTTCCAAGAAGAATTCACTTTTCTTGCTGTTTGCATAGAGCTGATGATTTCTCAGCTCTTGAAACACTATAGCAAGATGTTCTCTGTGCTCTTCTTCTGTCTTAGAAAAAACTAGGATATCATCAAAGAAAGTACCCATAAAATGCCTGTACTTCCGGAAGATGCGATCCATCATTCTATTGAATGTGGCTGGAGCATTTGTCAACCCAAAAGGCATCACTAAGTATTCATACAACCCGAATGTAGTGCGGAATGCTGTCTTGTGCACATCCTGAGGCTGTATCCTCACTTGGTGGTAGCCACTCTTTAAGTCTATCCTGCTGAAAACTGAAGCTCCATTTAACTGATCCAGGACATCATCAATGCACGGAATAAGGAATCTATTCTTGATGGTCATTTTGTTCAGTGCGCGATAATCGACGCACATACGGAATGAACCATCTTTCTTCTGTACTAATAGTACAGGGGAACAAAAAGGAGACGAACTGGGCTGAATCAACCCTTTGGACAGCAAGTCCTGTACCTGAGCCATAATCTCCTCTCTCTGAATCCCACTGACTCTATAAGGTGGTCTGTTTGGTGGCTCACTACCAGACATTAACTCTATCTGATGATCTTCTGGTCTCTCTGGGGGTAACTCCCCTGGCAAAACATCAGAAAAGCAATCTTTAAAGTTTACAAGAAACTGAAACTTATCTTTGTCTGCATCCTTCATTTTAGCATGCATATCATTCTCTTTTTCTTTTACAAAAACCATGTATGCAGAAATTGCAGACTTTATTGCTTTACCGCATGAAACATCAGATACAATGGGGATAGTGTCCCCTTTATTCCTGGCAATTAAACGCTGATTTTTTCCTCTATGCACAAACTCCAGCACTCTTTCAGGAAGAGTCAACTTCACTGCCTTGCGGTGAAACCAAGGCATCCCCAAAACTACATCATAATGTTTCAGTGGAGAAATGAAGAAGTCTTCCTGATCCACATAACTCTGAACATGAAGAAGGAGCTTCCCTATCAAGGGAGTAACTGGCACAGGATTCCCACAACATTTGATCGGCATCCAAAACCCTGCCTAACTCCTCCGTCTTTATTCCCAGCCTCAGGGCTAGTTCCTCTTATATGAAATTATCAGTAGCCCCTGGATCAAATAATATTAGCGCTTGCTGGTCTCTAACTTTGCCCCATGATAGCAGCAATTCTCGTTCTTCTGGGTTCAAAGCATGACCCAGTATGTCAGGAATTCCCCCCGCCATTGGCTTTTGCGGTCCTCGTGGCTTCTTTGCCTCTTTTCCCTTCGATGTTGCAGGCTTTTCTGGGCACTGGGCAGCCACATGCCCCTCTTTACCGCACCTGAAGCATTTCCCATCTCTACGGAATTCCGCTATCTGTTCAGGGGTGAATAGAGATTTGCCCTTATAAGTCTTTGAAAACTGAGTACCCCTCGGCTTCTGAGGCTGAAATCCTTTCTTTTCAGCCTTGGGATACTCTTTCTTTTCTGATTTTGGAAAATCAGTTTTCTTTTTATCAGCACGTCCTGCATGCAAGGATGACACTGTAGATGGATCTTGTAGCGGCACAAGACTCGCTCCTGAAGCTGAATGCATAAGATCTTGAATATTCTTTGCCCCCAAAGCATTCACTACTGCCTGAATTCTTGGAGTGAGACCTGCTCTGTACTTCCTCATTTGGGTGCCTTTGGAGATCTTTTTGAAAGGTGCAACCTGCAAATAAGCATCCCAAAACTTTTGGTTGTACCCATCCATTGTATCTCCTGCATCCATGTGCAAGCTGTCCCAGTCTTGAAGAACATGGTCTCTAAACTGTTTAGGCATAAACTGCTGGTAGAAGGCTTTCTTAAAGTCCTTCCACTTCCTTGGGGCTGACCCATCTGTGGTCTGTGCACTCCACCATGCACTAGCCGTTGCTGTCAAGTGTAAACTGACCATTCTTAACTTGGAGGATTCTGAAAATTTTTCTGTACCGAATGCAGCATCAAACTGTCTGATAAACTGCAATGCTTTGTCTGTATGACCATACTGTCCATTGTAGGTCATAAACTTGACAGATTTTCCTCCCTCTTTAAATTCGTTGGTCTCTTTGGAAGACTTTCTCTTCCTAGACTTCTTGTGTTTTCTTCTTTTCCTAGATGGTTTATCTGATAAGGAAGAAGAAGATACAGAAGTCGAACTCGAGGTAGACGGTGATGGACTAGGAGATCGGTGATGATGCCTCGATCTCTTTTTACTATGGGACCGTCTCCTATGAGATCTATGAGATCTCTCTCTCTCTCAAACTGTACACGAGAGTGTGCCTCTGGCATTGGCACGTCATATACTGGATTAGGCATAGCTTCTGCTTGAAACAAATGCTGAGCCCTGGGATCCCTTTTGAGATTTTCCAGCTCTTGTATACGAGTGCGTACCATCTGTTCAAATTCTTGTTGAGTTTGCGGCACATTTCTCTGTCCTGGATGTACATCCCTATCTTGTGAATCCCACTGGATAGGTGATTGATCCATATATAGGTCACGACGTAGTCTTTTATTACACAGAGACACAACAGAGTCCAGAGCGCCCACTACCAGCAGTCAGCGGGTATACATGGGAGTCTGCCTACAGAGATGAGACGAGGGATACAGCAGGGGTTCAAGGATCAGGAGGAGTCGTCCTTTACAGATCCACACTTTTGGGTATCATCTCAGTGAAGTAGAGAGATCCACACTCCAAGTTTCTCTGAATTCGGATCCAACACATGCCGGGATTTGTTTATCGCAGTTTGCTACTTCCCCCCCGAGACCTCCTGCTTTGCCAGAGATATTCAAGGAGAGGATGAGACATCCCCATTTGCTTCTCTTTATCAGTCCATCGTTGACTTCTCTAGCCGTGCGGAAGTCCTCCTAGTTGGGGACTTCAACGCGAGAACAGGCGCTCGTCAAGTGCCACTCTTCGACTTCAAGGATGATTCCACTCTACTGCCAGACATTGAACTTGAGGAGGCAGGTATGCTACGAGTTTTGGCTGACAGACGAGGACCGTTCACATCCTATGGACAGGCACTATTAGACCTTGGCAGGATACATGATCTCATTATCTATAATGGTCTTGATAGATGGCCCGCATCAGGTGGCTTCACTTGCTTTCCACATGGGGGAGGCTTCAGTGTTGTGGACTACATCATGGGATCCCCTGCCTTCACATCTCGCATCACTGACTTTACCATAGCAGCTCTCCCTCTAGAGGCTAACCATACCTATCTTTTCTTTAGCATTTCTACCCCCCACCGCACAGCACTTTCTACCCCGTTGAGCTCCTACTCCACTTACCATGATATACGCTTTGATCGCGATCACTCACCTACTTACTCTGGTCGTCTGTACATTCTTCTCGCATACATTGACTTTATACCTTACTAGAAGACTGTGCTGCCCTAGTCACTCGCTCACTACACGAGGCTGCTCTTCCCACCTTCCCCCACACCACCCGCTCCACCCATCCACCACCTCCTGGAACCGTACCCTGTAATAGCTGGTACGATGCTGAGTGTAAGGCTTTACGTTGTCAGCTCAGATTTGAAACAAAAAACAGCCTTCCAAGCAAATCAACGACGCTACGCGAGTACCGCCGTCTGGTATGCAGGAAGAAACTTGACTTCGTGCGTTGGATCGAGGAGGAGCTACTGAACATTCTGTTCAGTAACAACTCTAAAGACTTCTGGCGGAGATTTCTAGAGGGACGGTCCCCCCACCACTCACTGACACTCAGGTGTGGTCTGATTATGCACGCATGCTCTATGATATCCCAAATCAGCCAGCCCCTAACCTATCACATATGCCACGCCCCACATCCTGCAGCCTCTTCACTAGGGGGGGAGGGGGAGGGGGAGGGTAAAGGATGCCGTAATGAAACTTCATAATGGCCGAGCGAAGGATCGTGAGGGACTATGCACTGAGTTCGTTGCATATGGGATTAACCTCCTAGCCCCGATCTTAGCCAAGCTATTTAATGAAGCCGTTTTCTAAGACACAGATTGGCCCCAAACCTTGGCGCCCCTTTCGGTTTTTCTTTAATTAAGTGAGAGGCCTTGAATTCTAGGCTACGTAAAGGATACATTCTTTCTTGCATGTGGGGCATTCCACATCCCACTAGGCATTCACATACCTTGCATAGCCTCTGTTGTTCACTGCTCTCACTAACCCTGGCAATATGCCTCCATTCCTATTTCAGAAAGCTTGGCTACAGCCTGGAACTGTTACTAGTAACCACCCCTGGCCACACAGTTTCCCATAGCTATCATTAGTGCCCAAATAGCTACCTATCTACCCAAAGCAGAAAGAGAGAGCATACAGGAGCTTTCTCCACTGTCCAGGACTGCCACTACCTATAGTCTCTTGCCCTATTGGTAGCATACATCCTGAAACATCATTCTGTTTCCCATAAGAGAACTTGCATCTCAACACAACAAACACTATGGCAGTCACACCTGTACAGTCCCTCTTCAGGTTTTAGGAGCATTTTCCATCTCAAGCATGGATTCTCGACCCTTGCCTAATCAACAACGAGGCTGTACCAAACATGTGCCCTCCGCCACAGTCCACTACCTTTATGTGACCTATCTCTTGGGGAAACCAAAAGTATGTTTCTACACGAAACAAGATACCTCCCAAAAAGCTTTGGCATCCATAACCCATGCATCAGCCTTGCTACGCTCCACTTTCACAAGCATAACATTAGGCATCTGGGCCAATGGGTTTCCACGCACCTGGACCATCAACACTATCTCACCCATCCACAAGGCAAGGGATCCCATGAACCCAGAGAACTACAAGACCATCATGATTGGACATGTCATGTCCAAGATTTATGCATCAGTACTTGATTCTGAGGTCAGCAGATTTGCGGAGTGTCGAGGACTCAAAGCAGCGGGACAAGCTGGTTTCAGGCGGGATCATGGGACCATGGACCACATTCTCGCACTCAGATGTATCATCGAGGGGGCGAGGGCACGGAAGCGGAGGGTTTACTGTTGCTTTGTGGACTTCCGCAAAGCATTTGACACCGTTCCGAGAGCCCGGCTCTTACGACGCCTACAGGATCTGGTTTACGACCAGGAGATCCTCTGGGCTGTCATGGCACTTTATGGGGGTCACAGTGGCCTCGGTTAGATGCAGAGCTACGACCAGGAGACGTACCAGGACTGCACCCTTGAGGGGGCGACAGCGTTGTATTGCTGACCTCATGCCCCCGCTTCCACAGCCTCATCCATCCTGATGTTCTATTACTGACAACGATGATGATGATGACGGTTATGATGGTGATGCCAACGATGATGCTGAGATTGATATATATATACATATATAGTCGGGATATGACTATGCTGTACTTAGGACTTAGTACTGCCATTTTGCATTTTATTCCATTCTGCATTGGTGTGGACGCTTGTTTAGTAGCTCCACTACCACAGCTCATTGTATTCAGGTTTTTTCGCAGTCTCATAGACCCTTCCGAAGACTTTAATAAACTTTCTTTCTTTCTTTCTTTCTTTCTTTCTTTTCTCTCTCTCTCTCTCTCTCTCTCTCTCTCTCTCTCTCTCTCTCTCTCTCTCTCTTGCGTTCATTTCCGTTGCAGGTCTCACACAAGCAACCTCACGAGCTCCAACCCCACCTTGTAGGCCTAGGCCCTCAGTGTGGAGGCCTTGACTCCCAACTTCTAAGTGATCTGATTTTACTGGCAAAGCCCTGCTAAAAGAACCAAGTGACAGCAACTAATGCTCGACCACCAAATGGTAAGACACCACGTCTCGAGCAGAAGGAAAAAGGTAAAAATGGTAAGGAGAAAACAAATCCATCTAAGAACAAGCGTTTTTGCTATGGAGAAAATCATCTACGTTCTAATTGTCCAATCGAGGCTAAACATTTGAAATTTCTCAAAACTAATATGGAAAGAAAGGAAGTGGATCCAGAATGTTGAGCAATTGTAGTCGATAAAGTTGATGCCCAAGTGGTTACTCAGTCAAAAGGATCAGTCTCAACCACTGCAGACATGGATTATTCAAATAAAGACATTAATTAGAAGGCTCAAAAGGAGTTGGCTCTGCTAAAATTGCAAGGGAATTAAAGGGGAAAGATCCAATAGTGGAAATGCCCGAAAATTTTCAACAGTCCATCACAAAGCAAGAGGAATCCTCAAAATCTAAGGCAAATGCATCAGAAATGTGTGTTTCAACAAAACCTAGCACAGAGGAAGCCCGAGCATGAGAAATATTCAAAGAACACGCAAGTCAGTCTGACATTCGCTGAGTTAATGTAGATAGCTCCATATTGTCATGATTTCTTTGCCCAACAGATCAAAGAGTCATCCGAGCTTGGTTCCCCATTCAAATGGAACGAGACCAATAATCTTCCCAACTCTTGGTATCTAAAGGGTAAACACCCTATCATCAACGGCTCTAAATCCATGCATAGTGGCAGTATCTGGCCTATGGGTCCCAACCGCTTGCCAAGCATCCATATCTCTTGGTTCCAAAAATATCATAGGGATTCGAGGTCCAAATCTTTGTACCACATGCAGCATACATTAAGTAGCATGCACCAAAAAGTCTGCCCACTGCCTCCAACACGCAACCCTTCCAAATATGAAGAAACATCATCATCACCTCTAGAGTATGAGGCAAGTCTTGCAAGACCTACACATAGATTTCATGGGCCCTGGTGCTAGAACTTTGTCAATAGAGGATGCCCTATGCGACAAAACTCTAGGGGCCCACCGCTCTGAGAAGAAGATGTAGAGGCAAGGGACGAGGCCACACCAAAGACTAGAGTATCACCTAGAGGGAGCTACTTACCTCACGAGGGAGGGACATGTTGCAAGGGGCTTTAGAGAGATAGGGGTTGAGGGGAGAGATTGGATGAGGGGCTTGACTAAGGCAAGTCTTGAGGGTGCCTAAAGTATGGGACCACGTGTGGTATCAACTAGAGGCTTGGTTGGACAAAGGTGGTCAGCTAGAGGCGGATCTGTCAAGGCTTTGATATCCGAGGGAAAGGAGAGAGTCGTAGTGCCTTTCCAAGGGAAGGGGGCAACTGGTTCCAAAGGAGGATGTTGAGGTGGCTGCACTATAACCCTATAGAGGTCTAGTGCATGAGGATTTGTTCGGGGCTTGTTTGCCGGCCAGGGGGGGGGGGGCGGTGGTTCCTCTTTTGGGGCCAAAGCACTTGGGGTGGCTATGGAATATGCAACTCTATCGTCTTGTCCGTGATCTCCAATCTGCTCCACGTCCATTCTAGTTTGTGGCCTGATCCTCACCTTTTCTCAACTTGAGGATCCTTTCATGTTCTCAGTTGCATACCTACTTCTTTCTCCCCTTCAACCTTGGTCCAAACTGGTGGTCATTGAAGCACGAACCTACAGGGACATGTGGTTGAGGTGTATGGATGCATTTTGCGGGCTATTGATGCGAAAAAGGTATTCCCCTTTTTGGTCATAGGACACAAGGGCAAGTCCACTGCTGATGGAAATAGTATACCCCTTTTGGGAAAAGGTGTCATGTGAAACAAGGGCAAGTCCTGGCCAAGTAATCAAACCCTCTACAACAAAGACACTAACCAGGTAAAAGTCCCACCTCCACCTTCTCGGGCTCTCCTTCCTCCCAAGTCCCCCAAATAATCTTTATGAGGAAGGGATTCCAGGTCCTCAATAACCACAAAAACCTTTGGTACACCATCCTCCATGAAAATTAAAGCCGTTGAAGTGTTGAAGGACTCCAAGACTGGTCTTAAATATCCACCGATAGAGGGATGCTGGGTCATGGACCTACCCCTCGTAGCCTAAAAGGGTAATATGGCACAATTAAAGAAATTGAATACATAAGATAAGGGGCTACAGGCCCTCATATGTGAAGATGCAGCTAACAAGGGGCTAGACAGTCCCATATACATTAGGGATGAAATATAAGAGCTCTAAATCCCTCTGTCGGGTCCATTGGACCTACCTTATGGGTATACAGATGACACAAGGCCTATACTACATCCTAGACTCTACAGTAGTATCGAAGCATAGGCTCTGTTTGGTGGACTAACACCCATAGGGCAAGCAAACATAACATGTGGGCTGAGCAAGTTGCGGCTCTAGCAGTTTGGCTGCGTGTCTAGACAGATGCAGGTGGCTATTGCTGGGCATCGGGGCCTGTGACAAAGGATCTATGGCTTGCTCTTGTCGCAGCATGGCAACCTGTGGCGGCATAGCATTGATAGGGTGGCAGAAAATCCTGCTATGACAGCTTTCGGCAGCTTGAGGTGATACCATCCGGCTGCTGGCATCTCATGATAATTTGGCCTTCTAGGCTCTAGCAGGAACGATCATGCTCGGACACGATAATGCCAAGCAATCATGGCACTTGATAGTGGCAATATGCAGATGGTTCAAAAGGGGGGCACGTAGCAATTTAGGGATTTCCAAGCCAGTAGATCCTGAGGAGCCATCACTACTTGGGTTTGGCCTATAGGGGGAATTGTTGGGTCGGAGGCCAACCCCTCATAGCTTGGAAAGGTACTATGCAATTAAATGAATTGAATACATGGGATAAGGCGCTTTAGGCCCTCATCTGTGAACATGTAGCTAATTGGGGGCTTGAAGTCCCATAGGATAACCATCATGTGTGAACATGTGGCTAATTGTGCCATACACATTAGCGGCTAATGAATTGAATGGAATAAGAGAGCTCTCAAGCCCTATCTCCCTAGTCCTCATGGGATCTTTTGAGAGTGAGGAGAATGCAGCTATGAGGGGTCCATTGGACCTACTTGATCTCGACCCATAGTAGCAGGGAATACCTTGCTAGTCCTCAGATGGTACATGGCCTCTACTAATGCCTAGACTCTGTAAAAAAAGAATTTTTACTCCTTGGTAGGCAGGGAAAACGCGCGCGGATGTGTGTGTGTGTGTGTGTGTGTGTGTGTTTGTATGTGTGTGTGTGTTCTCTGCAACAATCTTTCTTTGATTGCTTTCAGACTCGCCAGATAGATCAAGATGTATATTTGGCTTATACTGAGATCTTCAGTTGATGGATGTATTTTCTAGTGCCTCTTTTCTGAGGTGACTATTCCTATAATATACTCAATCAAAGCTTTCACTAAAAAAAAAGTGTGTGCGCGCACGCTTGTGCATGTCACTGATAATATTGCAAATGCCTATGTTGGAATAGAATATGCCAGATACACAGAGCAAGATGTCTTATTATTGCAAGTTGACATGCCAAGGCATTTGACACAATCCAATGGGATTTTCTATCACAGACTATACATGCATTAGGTTTTAGCCAGAAATTGCAGCATGTTATTTATTGGCTCTACAGTGACAGTAAAGCTCCTTGCATACTGTATGGGGATATTTCTAAAGCATGGACTCTTTCGTTGTTCGGTTCGTCACAGCTGTTCGCTTAGTGCACTTCTAGATGCTATAGCCAATGCTTTAATACATGGATCATCTGGTGGCAACAAACATGCTGCATGGGTTAGAGATTCACGGAAGCAGCACTTTGGCTGCTCAAGCTTATGCTGATGATTCATTTTTTACTCCTCAGAGCGCGATCTCTCCTCCTTGATGCATTTATATGGTCTGGTTGTTGGTTTTCATGTGAATTTTCAAAAATCTAAGTTGTTGCCGTTGCATTCCAAAGACTGGCATACTCTTTTATGGCCAGGGGAGATTGTCCAACCCACTCAGCTGCTTCGCCATCTTGGTTACCCCTTGGGTTGGATGATTACTCCTCACCAACAGTCTGACTGGATACTTGCAAAACTGAAGAAAAAGCTTGAATACTGGAAGTTAGCAACTTAGCCATTGCATGTCAGGCTACGAATTGTTCAATCTATTTTGGTGGCATATATTCAGTTCTACTTGCCTTTTATTATGTTTAGCAAGGGAAATCTTACATCTTTTATGTCCACCGTTATGGAAACCTTCTGGCGCTCAAAAAATGGTAAAAGAAGTTTGAGATTGCTTTCGGTGCAGCATCTCTATTCGCCAAAGATGCATGGGGGTGTGAATAATCTTAACATTCATGTGCATATTCTTGCCCATAAGGGGAAAATAATGCTACAATTCATGCAAGGTTCTCAACCTTGGGCTGCCATGATGCGCCATTTGCTCTTACAACTCACCACCCCTGCTTTTGGATACTCCCAGCCCACTCAGTGGGACTTTCTTTTGGGTTGTATTGATGGCAAGGTCAAAGGCTGTCCTCTGGTCTCCAACATGTTAATGGATTGAAAACATATCCTCTCAAATTTGGAATGGCATGGCAAGGATTCATTGCAGGGAAATTCTCTAAGAGCTGAGAGCATACATTGGTCAAGGGTTTTTGCCACTCCGTTGGCCTTGAAGGAGCCTAGACGTTCATACTTCCTTAGTTTTAAAGGGATCCACTCGGTTGCAGATGTCATTCATGATGATGGCACCCTCCTTTCTTTTCCTTTGGTTGCTGCAAAATATGGCCTTGGCATGCATTATCGTTCTATATTGCACAGTATTACTTATATGCTTCAGCATTTTCAGCCGATACCGCCACTAGAGCTTGAGGACCGTTGGACTCTTCATTCACCAGGGTCGTCATGCCGTCTTTTGAGGCTGTCCCACATTACTGTATCTTCTTTATATAAAGTTCTTTTGCCCCCGCCCTAGGTTTCACACAAGGCAAATCAGCTTTGGCAAATGAATCGTCCTGCAAAGTGCTGGCGAAAGAGATTGCGGCAGATTTGGACTTCTAAAATTCCCCTTTGACAGGTTTTTTCGCGGCGAGTTTTGCTGGGGATTTTTCCGTTTAGGCAGCTTTTGGCACGCAGACATATTGCTCCGGTTGTTTGCCGTAGATGTTTGGCTCCGTGGGAGTCCGTGCCTTATCTTCTTTGGCATTGCTCCCACACCCGTGATTTCTTGGGTCTCCTTGGGCAGCATTTGAGAACTAGATTTCCTAATGCTACCTTTGGGAAGCTTTTCTGGCTTTTTGGGATTCACCCACCCAAACAGGAGTTTGACCTATTTTTCACTCGGGTTTGCTACTGGGCACTATGGACTCTATGGAAGGATAGAAATCATAGTCTTTAGTGATCGTACTTTCTCCACTTTCTCCTTTTTCGGGCACTCCTTGCAGCAATCTCTCTTTGATTGTCTGCAAACTCGTTACATAGACTCCAATGTCTATTTGTCATATAGTAAGATCTGCTGATGATGTACTTTGGCACATCCCATTTCGGGATAGCTACCCTATAATATAAAGTATCAATAATTTTCACCCAAAAAAATGTGTGTGTGTGTGTGTGTGTTGGGGGGGGGAACAGAAGGCCTGGAGAGAAGAAAAGGAAACAGAGCAGACAGATAGACTGAGTCAGACTGAGGAGGAACAAGGGATGGGCTAGCAGGGAAGCAAGCTAAAGCAGCTTGTTTTTCTGATTTCTTCACTTTTAAACACGTAAGGAAAACCTATTCTACGAGATAATGCTCATGTTATCTGCAAGCAGAAGTAGATGCTTTGTCACATGCATAACGATGTATCCACTGAAGTGTTGCTTAATTATACATACACCAATATGCTGGGTTTTTATCACTTCCACAGAAGCAAAGTGAAGACTCCAAAAAACATCAACTCCCCAGCATAGAGAGGAGTGATGTCCAATGTCATCATCAACTGAGAGGGCCAATTAAGGCACGTTTACCTTAACTCCGAATCCAAAAGATATCCCCATACAACAAAAGATGTGCCAACAGAGATCAGGTTGATTTTCTCACCACTGTACTGGCACAGTGCTTGTATGATCACCTTTCCTTGCAGCATAAAAATTGCTCAAATCTATGAGTTGGTCTGGTTATGTAAGTTCAAAAAAAGGTACACAGTTCTAGAAGGCCAGGCAGAGATATCAGCTCAAAGAAGAACCTATCCTCCTCTTCATACTTACGTATCAGCATGCTCTCCAATTACAAGGCTGCAAGAAGGCTATTGTATGACAAGAAAGCACAGAGCAAGAGCATGCAGAAACATCACAAGTTTTCATTTTTGATAAAACAAGGCTGGTTGTTGCAATGAATTGAATCCATCTCCAGAGACTTTACTTCAATGTCGAAACTTTTCCTTACCATATGGTGGATATGCAGGTGCTGGATGGTGATCTGGAACCGGAGGGTAGCCAGCAGGGGGATAGCCATGTGGGGCTGGAGGATATCCATGGGGGGCTGGAGGATATCCATGTGGAGCAGGAGGGTAGGCTGGAGCAGGAGGATAGCCACCTGGGGGATGGCCATAAGGTGGAGCATATGCAGGAGGATAACCAGGAGGTGCAGGATATGGTGTTGGAGGATAGGCACCATGCACAGGAGGGGGATAACTGTATGGTGTATCAGAAGTGTGGCCTTTCCCTTTCTCTTTCGTTTTACCAATGCCTCTGGTAGTGTAAGTTGATGTTTCACCCTCTTTTTCTGTAGAAATCTTTGAATGTTCTGCAGAAGAGGCCAATCCTGGATAGTCAGGGTAGGACGGATATGCATCTGTGCTTTGAGGATATGCTGGAATCACATCAGGATGTGGTGGATACTTATATTCAGAGGACTCTTTAAAAGGTGGATAAACTCCTGAACCGTAGGTACCAGGCCCTTTCCTTGAATCTTTTACTTCACCTGGTGCCGAAACTTTCACATCAGAATAGCCAGAGTAGACCTGTGAGGTCTGGTTAGGATAAATGGATGAAGAGTGTTCCATTTTAGAAGGAGGATATGAGACAAAGGGAGATGCACCGTAAGAGGTGGGGGGGTATGTGCCACCTTCAGAGTAAGTTTCCGCACTCCCCCTAGACCCAAAGCCTGCTTCTGCAAAAGGAGGTGCAGATGGCATGGCCTTTCCAGAGTACTCTTTATTGATAGTCAGTCTGGCCATGGTACTATTTATATCATTGAAAGTATCCTCCGCACCCGTTCCTTGAGTTTTTGACTGTACTCGGGGGTAGGCAACAGAGCCATAATCACCCTCCCACGATGCATTGGGATCAAAAGTTCCTGAAGCATAACCTGGCATCCCAGGCAGCTTTAATTGAGGGTCCAGATCTCTCAGTCCCTGCGACAGTCATACAATAATACATCCAACAAGGAAAAGAATTAATTCTACTTGAGAACATTAAATATGCCCAATAAGACCTATTCTCTCTCCTCTTTGAAGTTTTCCTGTTATATGGGAAACTATCAAATGAGATTAACTGAGAAAGAATGAAAAGGAGATTTCAAAAGACTCTTCCCCTTCTCACTTTTCCTATTTTCTTAAAGATTATCCGTCGTCCCTGCAGCTTACGTGCATTTAAAGCATGCTCCAGCAATGTGCTTTTACAGAAAGAGTTTTTCTTTTCACATGGTTTTCAGCAGACACAACCAACCTGGGCACTTGGCTTCCAAGTCCAAGCAGCCTTCAGCTTTCCAATCTCCCCTATGTTCGGCCGATTCAAAGCACACACAGTACCTTCTCCTTTTCCTACTGCAGTTACAATTGGAATCCTGAAAATTAAATCAGAAGCACCCCATGAATCAATAAATCAAATGCAAACATTTACATCCCAAAAGAATGCAGCTAATCAGTACAACCTGCAAGAAATACATTGCAGAAAACCATGCCTTGCCATGAGCTTTGGCTTCACATATTTGGCCCAACTTTATAGATTGCATAAACTCAGCTTTGTCAAGCAAGATCCGAGCTAAAGGAAAACTCCATGCGAGCGTTTTCTTAATTGCCTTCTTTTTAAAAGAGTGGATTAATATAAGAGAAGCATGTCACTTCTCTATTTCATTGTCCCGTCATGATCCAAGATCTGTCAGATTGCCCAAACCAGCAACATCGTGGACAGAGGTCATTAACTGCATCCCCCCATTGAATTCAATGGTACCCCATTCAGGACTATGAAAAGAAAGGTGAAAGAAAGAAAGAAGTTTATTCATGTCTTCGAAAGACCGAAGGGTCTACGAGACAAAAAAACAAAATACAATAAAAGCTAAGGGGTGGAGCCACTAAACCGGGCATCCACACCCTATGCTGATATCTGAGATGAGAAATGAATGAGAGATACACCACGTCGTCCCTGCAGGAGAGTACCCAAACACAAGGGAGAGTGGTCCTTGACTAACCAAGTGATGTGATCTATGTAGTCTGTGGAGCCAAATCTGCCAGTCAGCTGAGGATAGAAGAGATGAACTCGGCCGGCAGTGGCTCTGGATCTGGTTAAGGTTGGCGCAGTCTAGGAAGGAAACCAGTGATGAAGCACTACTGGTGCTCAGCCTAATTTACTGGCTCAACATCTCACAAGACCTAGAGAGACTTGATGGTACAAACTCAATATAAGCAGCACTCCCAATCAGCGTGGGTCTAGTTAGTAAATGAGGCAAGATGCACCTCTGTCTCAACCTCTACCAAATGAGACTCTACAAATTTGCTGCTCTCAAAGTATGCTTTTAAGATGGACCGTCTCCCTGACAAGCAGAGATTTGGAAGTCATCCTAAAACACGTGAGAGATGAATACCCAGTTAGTTTGTACACTCAATGAAGCTGTCAACTATGAGCAAAGAAAAATGCTCACATTAATATAAATACCTGCCCCCCCGAGAGATGACACCCATTTCCACTTGGGAAATCCTGTTCTGATCACCTGATTTACCTCCTCCTGAGGGTCAAAAGTATTTACTTATTTATTTATTTATATTTGGCCCAAAAACTGCCTAAACTGCACTAAAATGGTGGTAACCTATCAGCCAACAAACCAAGTGCAGCAAACAGAGTCATCACATGCATATACCAATCATATGACTCCTAGCATGAGTCAATGGGAAGACTCGAGAGCTAGCAAAGAACTCCCTCTTCTAGCCCCACCTTGGACAGCCTCACTTTCTTCAGGACAGCATTTCTTGCAGGATTTCTGGCACCTAGGGTACTAAAACTACCTCATGGCCACCCACCTGCCACCACCCTCTGGAAGGTATTTACTATCATACTCCGAAAGGATATGGGAGGTGCAGAGGTGTACTAGGTGACTAGCAGGCTCCTATCTCTAGTTTTCCTTTTGTAGATTCCAGAAATTTCTGTGTCATTCCAAGTATTGAACATAATGTGTGCTTTAAATATGAAAGAAGAAGCTCGTAGCTAGTTACTCCCCATTCATTGCAGTGTGATACGAGATACTGTTCCTCACTACTTCCCTATTGGTCTAACCTGAAAGTATTTACCTCTGTTATTCCCACTCGGTCAGTCAAATCATATTCCCCATCACTCTATTTTAGCTTATCCTTTCCTCATTCAGATTGGACTAATGCAGATAATTATGAGTTTGTGTGGAGACTGAAGCGAAGGAGTAAACTAAATGTAAGTATTCGCTCGCAAGTTTTTGCTTCTCTATTTATGATTAATAAGATCATGCTCATGCCTGGAATGGCCTAAAGGCAATGATTGTATGGACGTATGCACCGGTTTGAATCATCATATAAGGTAAGCCTAGTGCGTGCCTCATATTTTCTAAAGTTACTCGATTCCATGCAAAACTCAATAAGCAGCACTGTCCAGGCGTTGGTACAGATAAAGGAAAGCAATAATTTGTATCTTTGCTGGACAAGGGGCTGTAATCACTCAATGTGTTCTGCACATTTGGACAGGGCATCTATTCTGTCTGTCATGAAGTTGTTCGCCTCGGTGATCTCTATAGTGCATGACATCTTCCTATGAAGATTCTGCCTTTACTTTCATTTGACATGGCATCTCTTCAGTATGAATGCTCAGGATATACCTTGTCTGTCATGAGGTTGTTTGGCAATGAACACTTTGCCTTTACTTTCATTTGTGCTCTTGTATACACAATAAACTGTTTCTCCTAATGATTCATAAAGCATACTCTTCAAACAATTTCATGTTTATTCAGCACATGATACAGTTCACAACACAAGCAATATTAGATATTCACTCACAATGAAGGTAGTTTGCTTCTACACTATTAGTGATGGCCTGTGGATTCTTATAAAGATGTAGAGAAGCTTTGATTACTAGCATACATATATGCCCTGTGCACTTTGTATGAGGAAGATATTTTGAAGGCTCATGTGATAAGTTTTGGGTCCCATATATTGTCTTTTGGTCTCTATGAGTAATCAAACACCACCATAGGATTCTCATTGAGATGCACAGCACGGTACTATCAGACATATCTGTCCCTTAAATAGTTAGTCCGATGCAGTATGTCTAGGATATTAGCCCAATAAACTGTCTTTTGGATCCCCCACTCCCTGAGGATCTTGATTGGGCAGTTCCATGTTTCTTCCCACCAATTACGTATTGAGATTGCATGGGCTGAGGGCATACTTAGAGAGGGCTGCATCTGCACTCTATGCGAACTACAGGAGGTTGAGTTAGAGAAGCACTTGGCTTTCAGATGTCTATATATTATGAGAACCGAGGCTACCACCACTGTCTTTCAGAGATGGATTCCAACCCCTCTCCAGCCTCTTCATTAATCTAGATAAAAAACGAGTAGCCATCTTCATTCATGAGGCTATATGACAAAGAGACCAGCTGTTCAGGACACAGAGACGAGATCGGAAGGCTCAGCTAGACTCTGATCACCAATTTGTTCCAGTCAGGAAGCACGAACCAGAAGTCCTAGGAAAGACGGCGCAGCTGAGACCCGGAGCAAGAGACACGATAGACCTGCCAACATGTTGATGCACAGATAAGGCTTGGGGATCTTCCCTCCATATTTTTCTAGTTAGCATACAGAGGACCATCACAGTGATGATATCACACTGCAGATTTATCTTTCTCCCCATGGATTCAAATATTTAATATTCGTATTTGTATTTGTCCAATGCCCGCTTAGTGGCTCCACCCCTTCAGCTCTTCGTATATGGTTTTCTAAGTCTAATAGACCCTTCAGTATTTCAAAGACTTCAATAAACTCTCTCTTGAGCTCTTTAGCTTAGTATAGCACTCAACAAGGGCCCTAGCACGAAAGAAGAGGGAGAATTATGACGGTGTCGAGCCCATGGGATGTGTTCACACATCGGACTGAACAGTGTGGAATTGTAATGGCACACTATGGTCCGACCGAGGAGGTTTCTTGGAAAAGTATAATGACAGAGATGTGATCTTCTACACTGAGACACACGAAAGCCCACAGAGAGGGCTGCCAACAGTAACAGGATACACATGGGAATCAGCTCATAGGAGGGACTTGAGGAGAGATAGCAGAGTATGAGGCTCTGGAGGAGTGGCTGTCCTTTTCAAAGCACACATGAGATCACTTATCTCTATGGTCATGAGAGAGTAGCATATTTGGCACATGTGGATACGAGTTCAGCTTCCAAATGCCCGACCTATCTTCATTGCAGTGTGCTACTTCCCTCCAAATACATCATCCTATGCATGACAGGTCACTACTGATGGACACAGCCAATATGAGACAATCCATGATGACATACGGAATTCTCCAAACAGGGAGACACACTCCTCCTGAGGGATTTCAATGCACGGAGAGGGAATAAACAAGTGGGCCTCCTTGACTTCACAAATGAGAGAGATCCACACATAGTCCCAGAGCTAGATGTCGCTGAGCTCGAGATATTGAGACACTCTGCAAATGCCCCACAAGTGACAAGATATGAACGACATCTGCTTGAGCTGGGAGCAATCCACGACCTGATCATCTACAATGGTCTCCATCGATGGCCATCTTCTGGGAGACTCACATGCTTCCCACATGGCGGTGGATCGAGTATAGTGGACTATCTACTAGGCCCACTAGACTTCATCTCACGGATACACGACTTTGCCATACCCCCCCCCCTCCCACTTGAAGCTGACCACTCATACTTGGCCTGCCATATCTCTGCCACTATGCCAACCACAGGGAGAATCCCCCCCGTGCCTATATGCATCCAGATCCCCTACACGCCTACACGCTCAGCAGTCATACAGAGGCTCAGGAGCAAAGGGCATGAGGACAGGCAAGATTCCAAAGACAGCATTCGACACTAGATCACATTTTCACTCTGAGAGCTAATCATTGAGGAGGCGAGGTCCAGACATCAAAAGGTCTATACATGCTTTGTAGACTTTCGGAAGGCTTTTGACACTGTCCCACGGTCCCGCATGATTAGGAGACTACAAGAGCTACAAATTCCAGAGATATTGATATGGGGGGTAATGAGCATGTATGAGTCAGTCAGAGGCAGAGTTCACGCCTCGGGTGGCCTATCGGATTGGGCCGAGAGTACGATCGTAGTGAAGCAAGACTTCCCCCTCTCACCGACCCTCTTCAGACTTTACATTGATGACATCACTTCCTTCATAGACTGCCTAGGAGGCGAAGGATCACCACTCGCCGACCTCAAGATACAGATATTGCCATATGCTGACCACATAATCCTTATCTCATCCTCAACGGAGGGACAGCAGAGACATTTGGAGGCCCTAGAGGTGTTTTGCAAAGAGAGAGACCTTACAATCAACCTTGGGAAGACCAAGGTTATGGCCTTCAACCAACACCTGACATGCAGTGCTCCATCGACTCAAATTCACTTATCGAGACAAGCCAGTTGAGATAGTGCAGTCCTACACCTATCTAGGAGCAGTCTTCACAAGACCCCTTTTCACCATGATACATGCAGCCCATGCACGACCCACACAGGGACGAGGTGCTTTAGCCCGGTGAGAGAGACAATGCTTCCAGACACATTTTCAGGACCCACCAACAAAGCTCTTCGATATGCTAGTGCAGCCGACTACCATGTATGCAGCACCCTTCTAGGGATGTGACCTACCAATAGCAGAGTGGAGGAGATTTGAGCGGCTACAGATGACCATGGGATCCAAAATGATTAGCCCTTAGTCCCGCATGAGATAGTACAGGCAGAGTTTGCCAACACACCACTACAGACTTACGCCATCTTCCAAACAGTCACATTCATCCATAGAGCCTGACCTAACTGATACTGGCTCTGGAATCATCTAGACGACCAGCTGAGGGCAGGGCAAACACATGGTGTGCCCGTCTCCACATGGCTCGCCAGACACGGGGTTCAAGTGGATAGGCTCCCCCCCTTTCAGTACAGTATGGATGCTCCCCCCGAGTCGATCCCGCGAGATGAGATTAACAATATCATATAGTTAGACCTCCTCCAGCTCCACATAGCTTGGACCGGGGGGGGGGGGTCAGGGCGCTCCCCACCAAGACTCAGTTCTACCGCAACCACTTCTTGAGAGTCTCAGAGGAAGCCTTCATTATTCGACCCCAGTACCTCGAGGACAGAGGAGTCTCACACGCACTGAGGATTGCCATTGGGCAAATGCTGGTTTCATCCCATCAGCTAAGGATTGAGACAGGGAGAGTTGCACGTAGACCCAGAGAGCAATGGATCTGCATGCTATGCACACTAGGGGTGACTGAGACAGAAGAGCACTTTCTCTGTGTCTGCCCAGCCTACTACAAGATCCGAGGAAGATACCACTGCCTCTATCAAGATGGGAGCGGGTTCAGCCCACTGTCACGATTGATCCACTTCCATAACCAGGTCTACATTGGGCTCTATCTGCTTGAGATGCACCGACACAGGGATATCCTGCTAGGACAAATCAGAGATTAGCAGGAGGTGGCCAGACCATAGGACACAGAGGTTAACCAGACACAACGGCCTATCACATATTTCTATGCATTTGAGTTAGCCTCGGGACACAGTGGGGTGGAGGAGGAGGAGCTAGATGATATGCGGGCAGTATGGATTACCAACTGAGGATCGTAGAGACCACCCGTGGCACGGGGAGTGACTAGAGCACACTCGATTGAGGTCTGACCTATCACATCTTTTCTCAGAGGAGATCGCCCGAGACGAGGGATCACTCTGAACAAAGCTCAATGAGTTCAGAGATCGAGGAGGCCACACCCCCCCTCTGCCACCACAGCATGAGACAACCAGGCAGACGCAGATCCGAGACATTTTCGCTGCTCATAGACAAGTCATCACAGAGCTGGGTTTCGGATTCTGATTTTGAGTGCCAGTTCTAGCTCCAACTTCAGCTCTCATCCTACTTCAGATAGCACATGGTATGATATGATATGATATGATATGACATGTTTTGTACTTGATTTTGCTTCAGCTTTTAAGCTCTTTATTTCAGCATAGTACTCACGCACGCCCTTTGCTCTAGCCCTTTGTGGCTTGTATGAGGTTTTTCTCTTTGGTGTAGTCTGCTCTCTATCCCATAGGCCCGCGAGGCCTCCTGCAGATGTTAATCTCTCTCTCTCGCCATGCTCTCTGCTCGCTCCCCGCCACACTAGCTCTGCCATGCTGCGCCCTGCTCCCCGTGAGGCCTCCCCGCCATGCTAATCCCTGCTCGCCCCCCACCATGCTAGCCTTTCACCTTGCTAGCTCATCGCGTTGCTTGCTCACCCTACTCGCTTGCACACTGCTCTGTCTGCCAGGCCTAGGCATTGCTGCCTGCACTGCCTCACCTTGCTTGTTGCTATCGCCTAACCCCCCTAGCCCACTCGCCTGCTCCCCTAGCCCTTCTGCCCAACTCCTAGCCTCTCACCTAGCTCCTAGCCTCCCGCCTAGCTTCCACCTAGCTCCTAGCCTCCCGCCTAGTGCCGGAGCCCCTCACCTAACCCACTGCCTAGCTTCTAGTCCCCCTGCCTAGCTTCGCCTCACTTACCTGGTCTGCTCGCTAGTCCCACCCTCAACACAAAGGTCACCTCAAGCCCATAGGCCACGGACAAGCAGGCCCCCGCACAGACCTGCAAGAACGGACACGGGTGGGACTGTTACTAGCCCCGACACCCTCTATGCCTCCTCAACACCTTGGGCTGCCAATATGGGGACAAGAGAGAGCTCACTAGACCAGAAAACAAGGGGTGAGAAGAACCGGAAGTATAGCCTCATTTGGATGAAGGCGGAGAAGATAGAAGACCCAAATGTCAAGGCTTGCACAACAACACTCAAAGAAGTATGCAAGATGCAAGACACTGAAAATTGAATGCCTACACAAGAAGCTGAGAGAGACTAGAGAAGACGAGCACTCAAACCTTCGTGCCCAAATGCAAGATGAAATGAAGAAATGGCAAGGGGAGATGCAAACCAAATGGACACGTGAAAAAGGTAAAATGCTGCAGGACATGACTCGTGTTCTAGGTGAGAAAACCAGTCATTTGGCCTCTCAGATTGAGACATTGGGAAGCCCATGTTGCTGCCCCTAAAGATGAGAATGACAAATTGAAGGCAGGTGCACATTGGGAGGAAGGGGAGTTTCAGCCACCTTTAAACGAGGAGCTGAACACCGTTAAAGAACAAATGAAACAGATCAAAGATGCAAAGGGGATGTCAAAGGAAGGATGCAAGATCATTGATGTGCTGAAATCAGAGAATGAACAGCTCAAAAAGGAAATGGCAGCTTTGCAAAAAACAGTACAAGGGAAACATGCTGAGTTCATACAGCAAATCACGAAGGGGAAGGCAGACATGCTTGCATGGAAAGATGTACTAAAGAAAGACAACACACCAAAAAAAAGAGAGCTCATCTCTGAAACACTTGAAGAAGAAAAACGGTGGGGCAGCAAGACTCTGAATGTGCTGGTTAGAGGCCTAACAGTAGGTGATAGCCCCATGTCAGATGCCAAAACCCTTTTTGACAAGATGGGAGTCAACCTTACCTCTGAATCAGCCTGGAGAGTGGGTAAAGCAGATGCACCGATGAGGCCTTTGGTAGTAAAACTACGAATAGCCACAAATAGAGACATACAGTAACAGAGACATGATCTTCTACACCGAGACACATGAGAGTCCAGAGAGAGGGCTACCCAGAAGGAGAGGTTACACATGGGAGTCTACTCATAGGAGTGAACTGAGGAGGGATCGTGGGGTACGAGGATCTGGAGGTGTGGCTATTCTCTTCAGATCACATCTGAGGCCACTCCTCTCTGTGATACGAAGGGAGGAGCATGCACGGCACATGTGGATTCGAGTTCAACTACCAGACGCATCTTCATTGCAATGCGTTACTTTCCCGCAGACACATCATCTTATGCGCGAGAGGTCACCACTGACGGGCACAACCCATATGAGACTATCCATGATGATCTCACAGAGTTCTCCAGACACGGGGACACTCTCCTCATTGGTGACTTCAATGCACGTACTGGGAATAGATAGGTTGGCCTATTAGATTTCGATGAGGATTCCCTCATAGTATCAAAGATGGATGCAGCAGAGCTAGGAATCGTGAGGCAGTTGGCAGAAGCAGATGCACCAGTGACAGCTTTTGGGAGGCATCTACTCGAGTTGGGGGCTATCCATGACTTGATCATACATAGCGATCTCCGAAGATGGCCATCATCTGGCAGGCTCACTTGTTTCCCACATGGAGAGGGTAGTAGTACGGTGGACTACCTGCTCGATCCACTAGCCTTTGCCCCACAGATACATGATCCTAATGTGCCTCCTCCTCCACTCAGGACCGAGCACCTTTTGTATATCGGCCGCCATACCAACCATGAGGAGGGGACCCCCACCACCCACTCGCGTTCAGATCCATTTTGACCATGCTCTTGACCCGATGTACGTGAGCCACCTAGCTTCTGAGCTTCCAGTATTACTTGGAGAGGGGATGGACCTCGCACATGCATCAGATACCCTTATCTCAGTGATATAGGATGTTGCCACCAGATCCTTTCCCACAACACGATCTTCACGTGTCCCAAATGGGAAGATGCCCCAAAAACCTTGGTTCAACGATGAGTGCAGAGAGATGAGAGCCCACCTTACACGTGAGCGAGCAGTGGGACACTTCACTTCACCAAAGGCACAGCATATCTCACGCCGAGTGACATGGCGTAAGAAGCGGGCTTTCTTCATGCGCAGAATGGATGAGGTGATTGGCTCCTTCCGCAAAGGAGACCCTACTACGAGATGGGGGCTCTTGTCGGAGGGGAAGTCGCCCATCCTCATCACAAATCCAGCAGTCTGACGTACATATGCATGCTCTCTATATGATGTCCCAGGTCAGGCTCCACCTGACATGTCCTCTACGCCCAAACCTACTACGTGTCATTTGTTTGCTGCGCAGTATATACGGCTTCCCTTCTCCGGCTTCATAACCGGAGATCACCGATCATGAGGGACTACGCACTGAGCACTTTGCGCATGGGGAAGAGATCTTAACCCCGATCCTAGCACAACCGTTCAACCATGCTATATGCCATGGCTTCCCGCCTACCCGGAGCACCACCACCGTACTGATACACAAGGCAGGTGATCCCATGACACTCGAACTACCGAACTCTTATGATTGGCCACACTTTGGCTAAGATATATGGGTTGGTACTAGAGAGGGAGATCAGCAGCCACACAGAGGGTCACGGGCAGCAAGCTCTTGGGCAGGCAAGTTTTTGGAGACAGCACTCCACCCTAAACCACATTTTCACCTTGAGGGCTGTTATTAATAAGGAGGCGAAGTCGAGGCATCAGAAAGTCTACACTTGCTTCATAGACTTTCATAAGGCATTTAATATTGTCCCATGTTCTCACCTGATCAAGAGGTTATAGGAGCTGCAACTCCCAGAGATCATGATTTAGGGGGTCATCAGTCTATATGAGTCCATCAGAGGGAAGGTACGTGCCCTAGGAGGCCTATCGGACTGGATTGAGAGCAGTATCAGAGCGAGACAAGGCTGCCCCCTCTCGCCGACTCTTTTCGGGCTCTATATCGACGAGATCACTCATTTTGTTGATCGCCTAGGTGGAGAGGGTTCGCTTCTGGCTGTCCTGATGGTGCAGATATTGTTGTACACAAATGACATAGTCCTCATATCATCCTCGACAGAGGGACTGCAGAAACATCTAGAGGCTTTGGAGATGTTCTGCAAACACAGACTTGACAGTTAACCTTGGAAAAACCAAGGGTATGATCTTCAACACCTCGCAAGCAGTGTCATGTCACCATAGCTTCATATACCGTGACGACTCTGTGGGGATAGTGTTCACCAGACCAGATTCATGATGACCCATGTGGGTACAGTACGACTCAATACGAGGACGGGGTGCTCAAGCCCGACTAGAGAGGCGATGCTTCTAGGTACGCTTCCAGGACCCTCCTACGAAGGGTTGGCTTTTTGACACGCTGTGGTGAGACCGACTGCCATGTATGGAGCACCTTTCTGGGGGAGTGATATTCAGCGAAAGAGCGGAGGAGATTTGAGAGGCTACATGTGATTATGGGATCCAAGATGATTCGGAGTAAGCCCTCAATCCCCCATCATATTATACACACAGAGGTCACCATGACCCCTCTCCAGGTTGATGCCATCTTTCAGACAATGACGTTCCTCCACAGAGTTTGGTCCTTACCCCAGTGGAGATTACCGAGGTTAGCATTGGAGTCCTCCATGCAACTAGCAGAGAGCGGTGCTAATACGGCATGGTATGCATGGCTATCCACATGGTTTGTTAGTCACGGCATTCAGATGGACAGACTTCACCCCTTTCAGTATAGCACCACCCGAGAGGATCCCACGAGATGAGATCAACCGTACCATACGGTTGGACATTCTCCAGCTGCATACTTCTAGGGCTTGGGGGGGAGAGGAGTTCTCCACCAAGATCCAGTTCTACCATGACCACTTTATGAGGGTCTCGGAGCACGGTTTCGTCATCAAACCTCGGTATCTCAAGGACAGGAGAGTCTCATATGCATTGAGGATCGCCATCGATCAGCTGCGAGTCTCGTCACATCAGTTGAGGATTGAGGCATGAAGAGCTACAGGCATACCCAAAGAGCAGAGGATATCAACACTATGCCAGATGGAGGAGATCGAGACAGAGGAGCACTTTCTATGTGTCTACCCCATTCTATTATGAGATCCGAGGACAATATCACTACCTCTTTCAAGACGGGCATGGCTTTGGTCCACTTACACGGTTGATCCATTTTCCCCATCAGATTTGTGTTGGGCTCTATCTGATTGAGATGCGACGACAGAGAGATACACTGGTGCGACAGACCACAGAGCAA
The DNA here is from genome assembly GCF_047967505.1 of Dipteris shenzhenensis. Classification (NCBI taxonomy): domain Eukaryota; kingdom Viridiplantae; phylum Streptophyta; class Polypodiopsida; order Gleicheniales; family Dipteridaceae; genus Dipteris; species Dipteris shenzhenensis. The sequence continues at coordinate 26,163,356 of NC_141616.1, forward strand.
CAGGGACTGATGCCACATGTCACCGAGATCGACAGAGCACAAACACTTGTTGCAGACTTCTATGCATCTAAGCTAGCTGCCGGTGAGGCTGAGGGAGAGGAGCTTGATGAGATGAGTGCATCATGGATTAGTAGTGGGAGTGTCCACAACGATACTCCCAGACAAGAGCACACACTCCACGTGACACGGAGAGAGACCAGAGCACGCACTATCGAGGTTTGGTCTATTTCAGCCCTCCTCAAAGGTGACCGTCAGAGACAAGGCATCACACAGGATCCAGAGATCGAGGAGACCACGCCCTCCACCGCATTGAGAGACAGCTCGACAGATACAGATACGAGAGCCCCTCACATCTCATCAAAGAGTCACCAGGTTACCTGGCCATATGGAACCTGAGCATGTACTAGGAGTGCTAGCTCTGAGCACCTAACACTCTTCTGTTATTTTTCTACTCTGGTATTTTGTTCACTAGTTTAGCACTTTAGCTTTCAGCAAGGGTCTTAGTGAACCCCTTGCTTCAGCCCTCAGTGGCTTGTATGAGTTACCTTTTGGTCTTGCACTTTGTCTCATAGGCCCGTGATGCCTCTTGCAGACGTTAATACATCTTTCTTTGTTTCTCTCTCTCCGAATAAGAAAACACGCGAGGAGAAACAACAGAAAGTGGATAATACAAATGCCAAGACATGCATATCAGCAGCCAAGATATTATCAAGGTACAGGATCCGAGATTGAGTCACTACATAAAAATATCCGAGAAACCAAAGGAGATGGAAGGTAAGAGACTCCATGCAAAAGGATCTCAACAAATGGAAGGAGGAAATGCAAGTAGAGTGGAAAACTCACTGAAGCAAATGCAGGAGGATATGACTCAGATGATTAAAGAAAAAGCCAGCCAACATGCCTCGCTTATAAAGAATTTGGAAGGTTGAATTGCCACACTCAAAGCTCACAATGAAGCACTAAAAGCATGCATGCAACGGGAGGAGGGTAATTCTGGCCACCTGTCAATGAGGAGCTGAATAGAATCAAGGAGCAGGTCAGCTCCCTTAAGGCACTAGAAGAAGAGAAAACAAAGATATCATTGGAGGAGCTGAAATCTGCGAATGAAACCTTCATGCTAATATACAGGGCAAGCATGCAGAATTCACGCAGCAAATAACAGAAGGGAAGGAAAAAATTCTAGAATGGAAAGAAGTGGTCAAAAAAGGTGCAGCAGCCCAGAAGAAGGCGTTCATTTCTGATGCATTAGAGGAGGGAAAAAGACAAAGCAATAAAGCCCTTAATGTGCTAGTAAGAGGCTTGGCAATGGGCGACAACCCAATAGCGGATGCAAAAGCGCTCATCACTAAGATGAACATCAATCTCACCTTTGAGGCTGTGTGGTGAGTAGGAAGAGATGATATACCCACGAGACCGCTCATAATTGAGTTTAGGACTGCCATGGATAGGTCCACATTTATGAGCATGAGAGCCACTCTAAAAGGGACTAAGACATACCTTGATGACGATCTTACACTCTTGCAACAGAAGCATCGGAAGGAAGGAATGATACCTGTTATGGCAGCCAGAGAGGAGGGCAAATGGGCTGTCTATAGTGATGGTAAAGTTATAATCCACGAAAGGAAAGACAAAGGAGGATGCAGGTGGAGATAGTGCATGATGGTGCCCACGCCATGGGATGAGGGGACAACATGAATTGAAGAAAACGGTATGGAATTGTAATGGCACCCTATGGTCAGATCCAAGGGGCTTCTCAGAGACCTACAATGGTAGGGAGATGATTTTCTACACTGAAACACATGAGAGTCTTGAAGGAGGATTGCCCACAGTCACAGGATATACCTAGGAGTCAGCTTTCAGAAAGGAGACAAGGAGGGATAATGGGGTACGAGGCTCTAGAGGGGTAGCAATCTTGTTTAGATCGCATCTGAGGCCACTGGAAGGAGGTGCACGCACAACACATGTGGGTATGATTCCAGCCACATGACACACCGCCACTCTTTATTGTAGCATAAACATCATCCTACGCACGTGAGGTCACTAGAGATGGTCATAGCCCCTATGTGACGATCTATGAGGACATAGTGGAGTTTTCCCGACAGGGAGAGGCACTCCTCCTTGGTGATAGTATTTGGAGGACAAACATGTCTCACACCCTCAGGATTGCCATCAGGCAAATGAGGGTCTCATCTTACAAGCTGAGGATCCACAGGGAGAGCCGCAGGTACATCCACAGAGCAATGGATTTGCAGACTATGCATTTTGGGAGAGAGAAAGACAGAGGAGTGTTTCCTATGTGCTTGCCCAGTTTACTATGAGATCCGAGGACAATATCACTATCTCTTTCAAGAGGGACACGGCTTTGGGCCTCCCTCCCGACTGATTCACTCCCAGGACCAGGTCTGTGTTGGCCTATATTTGAAGGAAATGTGGCAACATAGAGAGACCTTAATGCGCCAAATCAGAGAGCAAGAGGGGGCAATACCGTGGGAGACAGGGATGGATCGAGCTCAACGACACGTCACAGTCTATAGATTTCTACACATTCGAGTCGGCCCTTGGACATGGCGGAGTAGAGGAGGAGATAGATGATGTGAGGGAAGCATTCGTCAGTGGGACGAGACGACAAGGAGGAGGGATGTAGCTAGAGACACAAGAGCCACAAGCGATGCAGTGACAGACCAAAGCACGTAGGAAGTCCAACCCTTCACAGTTGCTACTTGGAGGAGACCGCCCGACCAGTCCATCACTCTAGATATGGCCCACCAGATATAGAGATCATGGAGACCACGCCCGCCGCCACAGCGAGAGACATTTCAACAGACACCAATATGACATATTCTTGCAGCTCACATGAGACCCACCAAGGCACCCAGCTAATACAGAATCTCATAATCAGAATACATAGTTCAGCTTAGCATAGTCTAGTATAGTGCTCAGGAAAGAGTCTTAGTGAGCCCTTTGCCTCAACCCACAGTGGATCGTGCAAGCTTGAGCTAATTGTACTTTGTCTCATACACCCATGAGGCCTCCCGAAGACGGTAATCAATCTCTCTCTCTCTCTTTCTCTCTCTCTCTCTCGCCCTTGAGCTCAATAGATCAGCATAGGTTAGTACTCAGCAAGGGCCCTAGTGCACCCTTTGCTCCATCCCAATGAGGCTTGTACAAGTCTTCTTTGTGTGCACTTTGTCCCAAAGGCCCGCGAGGACTCCCACAGACGTTAATCTCTCTCTCTCTCTCTCTCTCTCTCTCTCTCTCTCTCTCTTTTACTGCACAAAATGTACGGGCTGCCCTTCTGTGGCTTCACAACCGGATATCACTAGATCATGAGACTACTCCCTGAGCACTTTGCACATGGACAGGAGGTCTTGACCCCAGTTCTAGTGCAGCACACGCGGTCCTTTTGTGGACCTTTAAGAATGTTTTAAGAATGATTTGGCATGCCCATCCTCCACTTCAAATAATGGCTTAAACATGCCACAAAAGGACGTGTGTTAACAAAAGGGCCACGTGTTAACACGCAGTCCTTTTGTGGACCTGTAGGCATCTTTTAAGCTTGTCATCTCTCTCTCATCTGGAGTCCAGGTTTGGTGATTCAAAAGTCGTTTAGGAGGTTTTGGGGCACTCCAAATGCATTGATGATGTAAAAATATATATAATATACACCAACTTTTTGTTAAATATTTTGGGGGGTTTTGGGGCAATCCGAATGCATTTGTGGCCTGATTTAAGAAAAAACATTGCCCAAAACTACATCATCAATCATTGATAGGCAAGTCAAATGGAGAAGTATAATAGAAGGATAAATTTAAATTATAGATCATCCCCCATGTAGAGTGAGGATGCACATTATGTTGTCTAGATGTGATTGATATTTGTTATATGTGGTCACATGTGAATGAATGTAGTCGCTATATGTGACCATCTTGTGCAAGGAAACTTTGAACACTTATAGCTTTCAAGTGCACACACACACACACTTGTAACTTTGAACACTTATATGTGCTCACATGTGAATGAATGTAGTCACTATATGTGACCATCTTGTGCAAGGAAACTTTGAACACTTACAGCTTTCAAGTGTACACACACACACACACTTTTATCTCTAAATATTAAATTCAAAAACCTCTAAATCTTATAAACTGAAGTAAGAAAAACTCCAATTTTAATTTTTAGGGGTCACAAAATGCCACACCCCCGTAATTATGCATTTTTTTTAAACCTCGTATTTAAAATTTTGGACTTCTGAGAACTATTTTATTCTCCAAAAGCATGCTCTTTGCATGCTTTTGGACTATGTGTTAACACATGGTCCCAAAGCGTGCAAAGAGCATGCTCCCCACACACACACACACACGCACACACACACACTCTCATCTCTAAATATTAAATTCAAAAACCTATAAATCTTATAAACTGAAGTAAGAAAAACTCCAATTTTATTTTTTAGGGGTCACAAAATGCCACACCCCTGTAATTATGCATTTTTTTCAAACCTCGTATTTAAAATTTTGGACTTCAAATCCTCAAATCATACACTGTGAACCATTTTATTCTCCAAAAGCATGCTCTTTGCATGCTTTTGGACTATGTGTTAACACGTGGTCCCAAAGCGTGCAAAGAGCATGCTCCCAACTAAGAAGTTACTAGTGCAAGGAGTAGAGAGAAGCGGGAAACTTGAAGTTACTAGTGCAAAGAGCATTCTCCAAATTAAGAAGTTACTAGTGCAAGGAGTAGAGACAAGCAAGAAACTTGAAAATGCCTCAACCAACTAGGATCAGTCCAAGATAGCTGATGCCATAGCCATATTCCGAAGTAGTAACACAAAATGTGAGGAAGAAATGGTACCCGAGAAAAAGAACAAAGGATGCATTGGTCCTCAATGATGGAGGACTTAAATAGTTAACTATTAGCCAAGGGAACTTGGTCTTGGCTCACTTCTGGCGGCTCGCCTTTTTGATTGGCTCACTTCAAGCTGCTCGGCTTTTTGACCTCCTCTTCCGGGACCCTCCGACAAAAGCTTGGCTTTTTGACCTCCTGGTGAGACCGACAGACATGTGTGCAGCACCTTTCTAGGGGAGTGACATTTCAGCGATGACAAAGTGGAAGAGATTTGAGACGCTACAGGTGACTATGGGATCTAGGATGATTCGGAGTAAGCCCTCGGTCCCCCATCAAATTATACAGGCACAATTCGCCATGACCCCTCTCCAGGTTGATGCCATCTTTCTGACAGTGACATTCCTCCATAGAGTTTGGGCCTTACCCTAGTGGAGATTACCAAGACTAGCATTGGAGTCTTCCAAGCGACTGGCAGAGAGCGGTGTTGATACAGCATGGTATGTACAGGTAGCCACACGGTTTAGTAGCCACAGCATTGAAATGGGCAGACTTCCCCTCTTTCAATACAGCATGGATGCACCACCCAAGATGATCCCATGAGATGATATCAACCATATCATACGGTTGGACCTCCTCTAGCTTCATATGTCTCGAGCTTTGGGGGGAGACTAAGAGTGCCCCACCCAAGATCCAGTTCTACCATGACCATTTCCTGAGGGTCTCGAAGCATGGTCTCGTCATCAGACCTCAGTATCTCGACAATAGAAGAGTCTCACATGCACTTCGGACAGTTGCGAGTCTCGTCACATCAACTAAGGATTGAGGCAGAAAAAGCTGCAAGCATATGCAAAGAGCAAAGGAGGTAGAGGCTACTATGAGATATGACGGCAATATTACTGCCTCTTTCAAGAGGGGCATGCGCTTACACGGCTGATCCATTTTCCCGACCAGGTTTGTGTTGGGCTCTATCTGATTGAGATGCGACGACACAGAGGTATACTGATGCGACAGACCATAGAGTAGCAGGAGGCGATGCCACAGGTCATCGAGATCGACCGAGCACAGACACGTGTTACAAACTTCTATGCATCTGAGTCAGCTCTAGGGAGGCTGAGGGAGAGGAGCTTGATGAGATGAGTGCATCATGGATTAGCAGTGAGAGTCACCACCACGATGCTGCCGGACGAGAGGCGCACAATCCACATGTGGCACAAAGAGTGACCAAAGCACGCACGATCAAGTCTATTTCAGCCCTCCTCAGAGGAGACCGCCAGAGACGACGCGTCACCCTTGACGTAGCCCATGAGATACAGAGATTGAGGAGACCACGCCCTCCGTCACCTCGAGAGACAGCTCGACAGACAGATATACGAGAGCTCCTCACATCCCATCAGAGAGCCAACAGGGTGCCTCGATATATGGAGCCTCTGCGTGTACTAGGAGCATTAGCTCTGAGCACTTGATAATATTTTGCTATTTTACCACTTTGCTATTTTGCTCACTAGTTTAGCACTTTAGCTTTCAGCAAGGGCCTTAGTGAGCCCTTACCTTCAGCCCATAATGGCTTATATGAGTTACTTTTGGTTATGTACTTTGTCTCAAAGGCCCGCGAGACCTCCTGCAAACGTTAATACATCTTTATTTCTTTCTTTTCTCTCTCTCTCTCTCAACTTCTACAGGGATCATTGCTTGTGCATCCAAGGAGGGCTTTATTGACCCTCCAGGGTATACCTAGATCCATCTCCCCCACTCTTTCACTGAGGATCTCTATTGGACAGTGCCGTGTTTCATCACATCGACTCCGCATTGAGCGTGGGCGAGCTGAGGAGTACCTAGGGAGAGGCGCATATGTACCTTGTGTGATCGACGGGAGATTGAGTCAAAGGGGCACTTCATCTTCAAATGCCCTATGCACTGTGAGATCCAAGGCCGCTATCATTGTCTCTTCAGAGATGGCTTCGGACTACTCTTTAGATTCCTCTCTTATCCAGATGAGAGATGCCTGACCACCTTCATCCACGGGACAGTTAGGCACAAAGACACAAATACTCATCTCAGAGTATGATTATGGAGTTCTTCTAGCCATACCACACAAACCACTAGATCATGGGTGGCCGGCGAGGTAGAGATCCATCCACAGATAGACGCCAGCGTTCTATCTCTGGCCTCTTACCAACACAATCCCACCCACTACCGGGTCCCTCATGATCTCCCTTGTTGGGGCCAGTATCTGCTATATCTAACTAGACTTGGTATTGGATCTGATTTGATATGATGATGATGATGTTATGACTATGTAGTATAGACGATGTTATGGCAAGTAGTACTTAGCATTTAGCATGGGTGATGATGCTCATTTAGTAGCTCCACCCTCTGAGCTTATTTATTGTATCAGCTCTCTCTCTCTCTCTCTCTCTCTCTCTCTCTCTCTCTCTCTAGTATTTTGTTCACTAGTTTAGCAATTTAGCTCTCAGCAAGGATCTTAGTGAACCCTTTGCTTCACCCCTCAGTGGCTTGTATGAGTTACCTTTTGGTTTTGCACTTTGTCTCATAGGCCCGCGAGGCCTCTTGCAGACGTTAATACATCTCTCTCTCTCTCTCTCTCTCTCTCTCTCTCTCTCTCTCTCTCTAATTGTACTTTGTCTCATAGGCTTACGAGGCCTCGCCAAAGATTGTAATATTTCTTTCTTTCTCTCTCTCTTCAGCTTAGGCCTTTCTTTCTTTCTCTCTCTCTCTCTTCCGCTTAGGCCTTCAAGCTCATCCCCATTCCAGCCCTTTGCTAAGCCTCTTCCAGTCAGACCCTTCCATTCCCAATCACTTCAGCTCTTCACTCAAGCCTCCCCCAAGCTCTATGGTCCAGCTTCTCCACTCCAACACATTTAGAAAACTTCATGCCAAGCTTCCTTTCCCAAATTAGTCTCCTTCGACATTGGGATTTCAGCTCAGGACATCAAGCATTTGGCAACAAACTTGAGGGTTGTGAAGTTTATTGTGCAAGCAAGACTCCTGTCAGCAAAGGATACTGTGATCACCAAATTGCAACCAGCTAGGGATGGACGAAGCAGAAGACCAAGCAACTCTACTACAACGCTTTGATCCTTTTCATACATTACAAGTGAAAGATTGAGTACGATTCATGAAGCAGAGTTGTTGGAGAATGAAAGTTTACTAAAAGGACCAGAGGGTCTATAGGACTAAAAAAGACCTGATACAAGAGCTGAGGGATGGAGCCTCCAAACAGGTATCAACATCCACAATGAACACGAGGAAAACCCTGATTGATACATAAAGAAAGAGAACTCTCTGAGTTAATGGAGAGGGTGAGGGCTGGCGGCACTGTGATAACCATCTGGGGAGGGTTGGTGGAGAAGTCGATTACTCTGGACATATAATGTGTAAATGCTAGCTTCATCTTGCTCAATGGGTATGTTCTGATATCTTTTCAACTAACAGCAACAGTAGAAAAGGTTAATTAAAAATGACTTACAGTAACCAACATTAGAGATATTCTAGATTACCAAGTTTGAGATGTTTGCCTCACCTAGCTAGGCCCAAAAGCTCATCTGATTCAGACTTTACACCAAACACTTGCACAAGTATATCTTTGGAAAGATCGCCCTCTTGCAAATGGAATGTGAAGGTCTCATTCCATGCTGGCAACCTTCCTTGATCTGCAAAACAAAAATTTAACACGCAGGAGTCTATAACAAATGCATTCATTCCGAACATGATTATAAATGATACACAACCAGCACACACAGAGAGGCACACATGCATTGGAGAACACAACCAATCCTTCGTGTTTCAGTGAAATAACAAGTACAGAAATGTGCACATGCCCACATGTTTGCATGGCATATGTGCATGCATGCACACACCAATACAGACATCTTCAGCAAGGAATTCTAACCAAAAATGCATGCATACTTTCAAAAATCTACCCCTGGGTGGTTGGCCCAGCAAATACATTCAAAAGACATTATAAAGCAACAAAGCACAAGTCGCAATGAAGTGCAAATACACATGCAAGACAGCCTACATCAGCTGCAAGAAACGCCACGGGAAATGAATTTTACATACGATGACTAATATGAGGGAGTAAAGCCCCATGTGTGTACTTTACATAAGCACACCTAGGATCTCAAAACTAGTCACCACCCTTTAAAAATGGACAAATGGGCACCCTCACATGCCATGCTTGGAACTTGCCAAATGTGTAATCAGTGTCATGGCCTAGAGGTTAAGCATGATGCTATTGAATGGCAAACAGAATAGCAACATGATACTTCTTGGAGGCCAAATTTAAGCTTTCAAGGAGGATAAACTTGAGGCTGAGCAGAAAGTGCATGCTCAGGTGTTTTCGCTCACAAACCTTACTTTTCCCAAGTTCTAGGCAAGGAGAACCAGATTTGTTGCGTATGTTATGTACTGTCACAGAGCTTCCCCTTCAAGGGGTATCATTAAGCTCTCCTATAAGCAACCTTTTGTGAATTCATTTTATTATTTTCCAATATTCGAAGGAGAGTCCAAGTGCCCAGGCTGGACATCCACAGAGGAACACCGTTTGGAAAAGCATTGTGTCCTCATTTTCCAGCTCCAGAGCTGTGCTTTCTTGCATTTATTTTGGAAGCTGTAAAAGGATTTCAAACCTCTTCTTTCCACACATGCATTCCAATTGTAGTTGCTCTCAAACTCTAGCCCCAAGTATTTGTACGTTGTGATTGCTTCTAGGTGTTCCCCTTTGAATGTAAGTACATTTTCTTGTTTCTTGTTTCGATTACCATGACCTTTGTTTTTGCAGAATTAACTTTCATCCCCGAGTCTTGGCAGAGTTTACCTCATGCATCCAAGTGTGTTTACCTGTCCTCTTTGTCTTTGCAAATACAACTACATCATCTGCATTGATGAGTAGGAGTAAGGCATAATTGGCAATTTGTACTCCCTCTTCACTGTGTGCTCTCATCCAATCTTCTAATTCAAACCAAAGAGAGTTGGCAAGAGGGGACAGCCTTGTTTGACCCCTATGTCACTGCTTATAATTATCTTCTCCTTAAAAGTTTGACGCATCTAGTGGCTTTGTCAATTCTCCGAGGACCTTTTCATATAGTCTAACCGTGGCTCCGTAAGTTCTTGAGGTATTTGCAGCTGTTCAATCCTTTCCCATAGTTTTTATCAAGGTACCATGCCCGCAAGACAGTAGTAAATTGTTTTTCTCTTGTTCTTGACTCCCTCTATTGCAGCTCGTATTCTGACTAAGTGCTCTATTATTGAATGCTTGGCCTTGAAACCCAATTGAGGTGGTGCTCTTTTTCCTTGATCATCTGCCAGTTTGCTGATTTCTGCTCAAGTATAGTACCATACAGTTGTGCCATTAAACTGATACCATGATCGTTCCATAATTTTTAGTTGCCCTATTGTCTCCTCCTTTGTGGATCGGTACAATTCTATTGAGTTGCCACTCCATGAGAAATCCCTCTTCCAGCACTTTATTTATTAGCACAGTTATATGCTGATGATATAGTCCTTATATCCTCTTCAGCGAAGGGGCTGTAGAGAGATCTGGAGGCTTTAGAGGTGTTTTGCAGAAAGAAAGAAAGAAAGAAAGTTTATTAGAGTCTTCGGAAGACCGAGGGGTCTGAGAAACCTGATACAATGAGCTGTGGTAGTGGAGCTACTAAACGAGCATCCATACCAATGCAGAATGCAGAAAATGCAAAATGACAGTACTAAATCCGAAGTACAACATAGTCATATCTCGACTATATATATATATCCATCTCAGCATCATCGTCGACATCATCATAACCATCATCATCATCATCATCAACAGCAGTAGGACATCAGGATGGATGGGGCTGTGGAAGTAGAGGCATAAGCTCAGCAATAGAGTGATGTCGCCCCCCCAAGGGTGCGGTCCTGGTACGTCTCTTGGTCGTAGCTCTGCATCTGACCAGGGCCACTGTGACCCCCGTCGGTCGGGCTCCGACCCTAAACAAGGAGGGGATATTCCCAAGTGTGATCTGTGAGTCAATCCTCTGTCTGGGCTGTCGGGTCATAGGCTCCAGGTCACGGTCATGTCGAGGCCTCGCCTCATGGGGGTCTATGTGATCTGGCTGAAAGAACTCCGTGATAGAGCTCTGAGAAGTATCAGTTGAGGAGGAAGTCTGCTCCTGTCTCCGTGCTCGGAGTATCCTATCGCGGTGTCTGAGCACCTCATGAATGAAAGCATCCAAACATCGCTGGTCTGGGTAGGAGAGGAAACAGGCCAAAACTCCATAACTATCTCTGAAGAGGCAATAGAAACGCCCTCGGATCTCATAGTAGACAGGACACCTGAAGATGAAATGCTCCTCTGTCTCAACCTCCTGCATGTCACATAGTGTGCATATGCGCCTCTCCCTAGGTAACCGCTCCGTTTGCCGCTCTCAATACGAAGTCTATGTGAAGAGACCCGGAACTGCCCAAGAGAGATCCTCAGCAAGTGGGGTAGGTGAATCTGCGTGTATCCTGGTGGATCAATGAAACCCTCCGCTGTGATATGTAAGAAGTGATCTCTGTAGAAGCCCAGCTTCACTGGAAGATCACTCGGGCCCAACCAGTTCCGGAATGTGTGTAGCTGTAGTAGATCCTCACGGATAACCTGGTTGACCTCGAGTGATAGGAGGGGAGAAAAAGGAGCATCCATGCTGTACTGGAAAGGAGGCAGTCTGTCCATGTGGAGCCCGAATCCTGCAAACCATCTCTTTGTGCATGCATACCAACATCTCTACTGCAAGCGCCATAGAAGAGGACAATGCTAGCCATGGTATCCTGCTACGCCCGGATGTGTAATCCCCATACTCCCTGACTTGGTACAGATACGTGATGACATGAAATGCAGCATCTAGCTGTAGTGGGGGTGACCCAAACTCCGCTTGAATGACCTGGTGAGGGACGGATGGCTTACCACGGATCATCCGTGATAACATGAGATCCTGTAGCCGCTCCACCTTGGCCCACTCTATATCCAACAAGTCTGGCCCCCACCATGGATTGCCATACATCCCTGCTGGGCGGACCAAGGAGTCAAAAAGCAACCCTTTGGTCCGTGGATCCTAAAAGTGAGAGCGGAAGCACTGTCTCTCTAGCCTAGCCAATGAAGTACATCCTCTGCTCAAACGTGCACGCATCATGGGTCTCATGGTGAAGATGGGTCCAGAAAAGACAACCCCAAGGTAAGTGTATGATGAAACTATCTCAACTGGGGACCCATCAAATGTGAAATGCTCATCTCGCATGACGGCTCGAGATGTATTGAAGATCATAACCTTGGTTTTACCCAAGTTGACCTTCAAATCATGAGACTCACAAAAGGACTGTTGTGCATCAAGGTGTCTCTAGAGCCCCTCTGCAACCTACCCCACCCTGTGCCTGCATCACTGTCTCGAGCTCGTCGATATAAGGTAGGTGATAATGGGCACCCTTGTTCGACCCCAATAGTGCTCATGATCTCGTCTGTCCATCCAGATTCTGTCCGGACTCTGCCTGAAACTCACTCATGAAGTGCCATGACAGCCCAAATGATGTCCTGGTCATAACCCAAATCATGTAGGCATCGTATGGCATCGTATGAAGCGGGCTATCGGAATGGTATTAAATGCCTTGCGGACGAAGTTCAGTTTCTTCTTGCATACCAGATGACGGTACTCGTGTAGCGTCTCTGGTTCGCCCAGAAGGCTGTTTTTTGTTTCGAATCTGAGCCGACGGCATAAAGCCTTACACTCATCATCGTACCAACTATTACAGGGTACGATCCCAAGTGGTGGTGGTCGGGTGGAGTGGGTGGTATGGGGAAAGGCGTGAAGAGCAGCCTCCTATAGTGAGCAAGTGACTAGGAAGAGAGTAGCCACACAAGTAGGGGTGGTGAGAGCTTGAGGGAGTTAACATGATAAGAGATGTTGGTGAGGAGAAGCCATGGAGGTGAGGGGCTCGGGGCAACCACCACAAGGAGAGGGGAGGTGAGGGAGAAGCCATGAGGAGAGTGCAGGTGAGGGGGTTGATGGGAGTAAATGCAAGGAGAGGGAAGGATGAGTTGGAGCAAAGATGAGGGGGGCTAAGATAGAAGTTGTGCTGCAAGGAGGAGGTGAAGGTCTGAAGGGAGATATTCTAGGGAGAGGGTAGAGGGACTGTGAAACTATGAGGAGAATTTAGAGAGATGTAGAGAGGAGGGGGTGGTTAGATAGCTAGGAAGAGAGGAGAGAAAGTAGAGAGGGGGAGAGGAGCAGAAGTACCATTGTCCTAATGTAAAAACAAGACGTCTCATAGGTGGTGGTGAACTTTAAGGTCATCACAGATAGATATCAAGATTGCATAAGATGAAATTTTTTAGCATACGGATAAGAAGAGATTATGTATTCATGCCATATCTTCAATGGGTGATAAAAGCAAAGGTGATAAGAAACATTTTCACCATAGCTTCAGTGGGGCTAAGAAAAGCAAAGGTGATAAAAATGTTTACCCATCTAAGAACCCTAATTGTTGAAGAGAGGTCATGTTGTGGCTTTCTTGATAGTAACAAACTATAGGCATAACAAGCCCTTATCTCTCCCGCTCTCTCTCTATTTCTCTTTCTATTAACTTTTGTTGGACCTTCCCTTTTGTGATTGTCTTTGGTCTCATTGTGGCTTTCTTAACAATTGGATTTGAATCATCCCCTCAATGAGTTGAAAAAATCTCTTGCAAGTTGTCTTTTCGTTTCAAGGAATAATAATTTAGGTTTTATGGATCTCAATGTTTGAATTCTTTTTAGGAATTGTTGAATTTGCAACGCAATCCCCTAATAGGGGTATAAAGTCAATGTATGCGAGAAGTATGCATAGACGGCCAGAGTAAGTAGGTGAGTGATCGCGATCAAAGCGTATATCATGGTAGGTGGAGTAAGAACTCAAAGGGGTAGAAAGTGCTATGCGGCGAGGAGTAGAAATCCTAAAGAAAAGATAGGTGTGATCAGCCCCTAGAGGGAGAAGTGCTACGGTAAAGTCAGAGATGTGAGAGGTGAAGGCAAGGGATCCCATGATGTAGTCCACAACACTGCAGCCTCCCCCATGCGGAAAGCAAGTGAAGTCACCTGATGCAAGCCATCTGTCAAGACCATTATAGATAATAAGATCATGCATCCTGCCAAGGTCTAATAGTGCCTGCTTATAAGATGTGAGCGGTCCTCGTCTGTCAGCTGAAACTCGTAGCATACTTGCCTCCCGAGGTCAATGTCTGGCAGTAGAGTGGAATCATCCCTGAAGTCGAGAAGTGGTGCCTGACAAGCCCCTGTCCTCGCGTTGAAGTCCCCAACTAGGAGGACTTCCCTACGGCTAGAGAAGTCAACAATAGACTGGTAAAGAGCAGCAAATGGGGTATCTCATTCTCCCCTCAAGTATCTCTGGCAAAGTGGGAGGTCTCGTGGGGGAAGTAGCAAACTGCAATAAACAAATCCCGGCTATCCATGTGTCGAATCCGGATCCAGAGAAACCTGGAGTGTGGATCTCTCTACTCCACTGAGATGGCCCCCAAAAGTGTGGATCTGTAAAGGACTGTGACTCCTTCTGACCGTCGAACCCCTCCTGTATCCCTCGTCTCATCTCTATAGGCAGACTCCCATGTATACCCGCTGACTACTGGTAGTGGGTGCTCTGGACTCTGATGTGTCTCTGTGTAAAAGACTATGTCGTGACCTGTATAGCATTCCCAAAAGTTCCCTGGTTCTAACCATAAGGTACCATTACAGTTCCAGATAGTAGAGAATAGGGTCTCGGATGTCTGGGTCTCATAGACCCCACCTCCCTATGCAGTAGGAGAGGTGGGTGTCTGACGGGGGCCTGTAAGGAGTCGTCCATCTTGTACTACTGTCCATGGAGATCGCTGGCTGGTCTCGTAAGGCTGACCTATGACGTAAAGCCGAAGGTCGTGCCTGGGCATCATGGAACCATATGATAAGGGGCTGCTCTCAGTTGGGGTCCTTCCCAACCCGCCATGCTCTCTCAATCTTGTGCTCAATCGCCCCTAGGGTAGTGGTCACAAAGGCCTACGCATCTGCCAGAAGAGAAGGGCTAAGGGTGGTGAGGTTAGCTCAGGGTAGTAGGGTAGGCAGAGAGGGTAGGCGAGGTGAGCTGAGGACTGAGGGTAAGCGGGGAGGGAGGAGCTGCTGGTGAGGCTCGACAGGGAGGGAGGAAGCTGCAAGCGGAGGGGTTGCGGGAGTTGCAGGCGGAGGGGCTGGGGTGGAGTAGAAGCGGGGGAGAGGAGGCGGGCAAGGCTGCAGGCGGGGAGGGAAGCAGCAAGCAGAGCTGCAGGCGGGGGGAAGCAGCAGCAGGAGTGGAGGGGCGGAGAAGGGAGCTACGGGCTGAGGAGGGAGCTGCAGCGGCGGGCGGAGCTGCAGCAGCTGCAGCGCAATGCGAAAGAGGGAGGAGTGCGGGAGGGAGAGGGAGCAGTGCAGGAGGGAGGAGGAGCAGCGCGAATGGAGGGGCGGTGGGGCAACACGAGGGCGTAGTGCTTTGGCTAGACTATAGCGGCAATGTTTCCAGGCACACTTCCAGGATCCACCAACGAAGGGCTGGCTTTTCGACACACTAGCGCGGCTGATTGTCATGTATGCAACACCTTTCTGGGGGTGCGATCTTCCGAGGACAGACTGGAGGAGCTTCGAGCAGCTATAGGTGACGATGGGATCCAAGATGATCCGATGTAAGCCCTCAATTCCACATGAGATAGTACAGGCAGAGTTCGCCATGACACCTCTCTAGGTTGATGCCATCTTTCAGGACAGTGACTTTCATCCACAGAGTCTGGGACTTACCCCATTGGAGACTTCCGAGGTTGGCCCTAGAGTCATCCAGACGACTCACAAAGAGTGGGGTAGACACATGGTATGCCGCATATCTACATGGCTTGCCAGGCACGGTATCCAAATGGATAGGCTCCCCTCCTTTCAGTACAGCATGAATGCACCTCCTGAGTCGATCCTGCGAGATGAGATCAACCGTATCATACGGCTAGACCTCCTCTAGCTTCACATATTCCGGACCTGAGGGGAGGACCAGGAGCTCCCCACCAAGACCCAGTTTTATCGCGACCACTTCTTGAGAGTATCAGAGGAGGGATTCATTCTCAGACCCCAGTATCTCGAGGATAGAGGAGTATCTCATGCACTGAGGATTGCCATTGGTCAGATGCGGGTTTCATCCCATCATCTGAGGATTGAGGCAGGGAGAGCAGTGGGTATACCTAGAGAGCAGCAGCTCTGCACACTATGTACGCTGGGGGTGGTTGAGACAAAGTAGCATTTTCTTTGTGTTTGCCCAACCTACTACGAGATTCGGGGACGTTATCACTGTCAGAAGTGCTAAGTAAATAAAGCAAAACGGCTAAGTTAGGCGGTTTCCTTCATCCACTGGAAATCCCATCTACCAAGTTGGAAAGTATCTTTATGGATTTTATTGTTGATTTACCTAGGATACATATAAGTCATGACTCTATGTGAATAATGGTTGATAGATTGACTAAGATAGCTCATTTATTCAAACTAGAAAAATGTGAAACCCTTTAGTTGGCAACATTGCTTGCTGAAGGATTTTTCAAGTTCTATGGTGGACTAGCCAGTATTGTCAAAGTAGCAACAAACCCTCTGTCTCCGTGCTCTAGCCCCCTCGATGACACCTCGAAGCGTAAGGATGTGATCTAGAGTCGCATGATCAGCGTGGAAGCCAGCCTATCAATTAGCTCTGAATCCCTGGTGCTCTGGAGACTAGCTAACCTATGTGTTGAGCACTAAGACATGAACCTTGGACATGACATGCCCAATCATAATTGTCCAATGGTTTTTCGAGCTCATGGGATCCCCTACTTTGTGAATAGGAATGATGGTGTTAAGGGTGCAGGTGTGGGAAAAACCAGTGCGACTACTTTGTTAAAAGGCTTTGCCAAGATCGAGGCCAGGTACTTAGTCCATATGCAATGTATTCAGGATGTAGCCCCTCATGACCTTTGGCTCAGTGTAGCTTCAGAGCTGCATGTCTAATGTCACCAATAGTGTGAAACTGGATGTAGCCCCCAATGACCTTTGGCTCAGCCATTATGTGGATGGATATACTAAAGAGAATGATTATCTCCGGGTGGTGGCAAGGAAACAAAGAAATTAGTAATGTGTGGGTCAAAGGCAGGGGATCCCATGAGGTAGTCAACTACGCTCTAACCCCCCCCGTGTGGACCCCCCCGTTTGCCTAGGAGAGGGGGGGGGAGAGGGAGGGGGGAAGGGAGGGAGGAAGGAAGAGAGAGTGTGTGTCATGGGGACGTGAATTTTGTAAGCAAATAAGCTATGACTAAGTTTGTAACCAATTTGCCCATGGGGGACTGGCCTAGAGGAGCGGTAAGTTCCTGAAAGCCCCTAGTGTTAACATCTAACTGGACACACTAGCTAGACCTAACTATTAGAATCAAGGCATGGCATCACTTTGACCTCGCGGAGGGGTGTGACGGAGCTAGGAAGTTTGCCCCCAGATAGATTCCCAAGTTTCACGTGGGAAGAGGGGCTAAAAGGGATTAAAAGGTTACCCCTAGATAGTACCAATGTTCGTCATTGGTTAGTGGGGCTAGAGCCTTTAAAAGTTGCCCCTAGGAATTTGGTACAGGGGGGTAGGGGCATTAATGTGCCACATGTCAAGCATGTAGCCTACCAGCTCCACTTTTAGCATCTTCCCCCCCCTTTAGGACAGCTGGCATCCAATTCTGGAGCCTGTTCTAGAATTCGTCATCTTCTTCTTCTTCTTCTTCCCCTCCAGCCCTGTTGCATGCAGTCCAAGCCAAGGAGCATCTACTGCGACTTGTTGGAGCCCATCCTGGCACTGATTTGCAGCTGTAAGGCGCAATTTTCAGGCTGTACAAACTGACAAACAGTCCATACAGACTGTACAGAATTCCACCAGGCTGCAAGGACTGTACAGACTGTACGGACAGGCCATACAGCCTGCACAGACCTTGTTGAAGGTGTCTTGCACTTGCACGCAGCCCGAGGCTGGTTTTTCTTGCTGCGAATTAGGATTTCTGGCTGCAAAACTCTGTTTTGAGGTCTTTGGCAGGATTCTGAATATCCCAGGGACCTGTTCTTGTGAAGAGCAGGTGTTTTTGGTTGCACCCGGTGCTATGGGCGCACAATCCCGGATTTCCAGCCCAGTTTCTCTTTGTTTTCACTTTGGGCTTTATTTCTAGTTTCTCTATTTGAAGTTCTCTACGGGAATCCCTAGGTCTATTGCAATCACCCAGTCAAAGAGGGTGAACCCAGGTTGAGAGATTCCCTAGGTCTGTTGCAATCACCCAATCAAAGAGGGTGAACCCAAGTTGAGACCAGGTTGTTGAGGTCAGAGGTTGCTCTAGCAGTTGGGATGCACAGTTTGCCAATTTGATGCACTGTGTGCCTAGTGTGGGCCGGTGAACAGTGATAGCCACTGGGATCAATTCAAGAAGCGCCTTGGTTGTAATTTTGCTATTACTTTTCACTAAAGAACATAGTTGCTAGCCGAAACGAAAACGCAAGAAACGGAAAAGGGAAAAACCGGGGAAACAGAGTTTCTAGCCCCCGCAGAAACGAAAACGGAAGAAACGGCAATATGGTACAATTTTTGTATTAAAAAATATTTTTTATACATAATACAATTATCAATAAAGTGCAAATTATACATAATACAATTATCTATCTTGAAGCATCATGCACTTTTCTATGATTCTAAATTCCTATGATGATTGACCTATCTAGTATCATCTATTATCCATGAATAATGCTTCAAGAATCAACATTTGTCATGAACTAAGTTCTAAGTTCTAACTTCTAACTTTGAAGTTACAACAATCTGAAGTTTGAGAGGGAGGATGGAGAGGTGAAAGGGAGGATGGAGACGTAGGAGGACGGGGAGGTGAAAGAGGATGGAGAGGTAGGAGTCGGAGGAGGATGAGAGGTAGAAGGAGGATGGAGAGGTAAGAAGGGATGGAGAGCTGAGTAGGCTGAGGATGGAGAGCAGCTACCAGCCTACATGATGGAGGGATGGAGAGGAGAGCAGGCTGCGGGTACCAGGGCCCAAGAATCAAATGACAAAGATGGAGAGGCTGGAAAGCAGCAGGATGGAGAGCAACAACACGGGAGATGGAAACGACAACAGGAGGCGACAAATCGACGAAAAATCTTTTAATCAAAAGAAGGCAAAAACATATTAATCAAAAGAGGGCCACAAAAAAATGAAAAAACAGAAAAACGGAAAAGAGAGAGAGAGAAGTAGAAGTAGAATTTATTAGCGTCCTCGGGGAGCCAAAAAATGACCCATGGGACCCGTCTCGATACAATGTAAAAAGAGTCTCCGAGAGAGAGAGAGAGAGAGAGAGAGAGAGAGATCACGAAACGGCGTTTCTGGAAGAAAGGCCGTTTCCGTTTCGGCGTTTTTGTTTCCAGGCCAAAAACGGCCGTTTTTGGTAACTATAAACCAGTAAAGAAGGATAAAGAAATACCGCAAGGGGCGCCAAGTGTTTGGAGCCAATCGGTGTTGCTGTGTGATCAATCATCATTGAGCAGGGGCATTCTAGCCTCACCTGTACTTTCTTTTATGCTATCTGATGTGGTGTGTTTAAGTGGCTGTAATTGACGGTGTGATCAGAGTTAGTTGTGGTTTACCACCCTTTAGGGTTTCGAACGCCAGTTACACACACACACACACACAAATGATATGATTGTATTAAAGACCACCTCAGACCCTTCATGATCTATGGGAGTGTTGATCACTATCAACAGATAGTGATCTTTTACACCTACTGAAAGAAAAATATTATAGACTTGCTATGTCTTAAGTACTTGTTGAACTAGCTGGTGCGCTAGTCCGAGTACTTTGTTGTGGTGTTCCAAGGTTTCTTTTAAGTAGCTTTCTAGCTTTTTGGCTGGCTGCTCCAACATATTTTACTTCTGCTGTCCTCATAGCTTTCTAGCTTTTTGGCTGGCTGCTCCAATAGATTTTACTTCTGCTGTCCTCATAGCTTTCTCTGACATGTGCATAGGCTTGGCAACATATATATATATATATATATAGAGAGAGAGAGAGAGAGAGGGAGAGAGAGAGAGAGAGAGAGAGAGAGAGAGAGAGAGATTTATTAACGTCTACGAAGGCCAAAAAAGCCTATGAGACCATGGAATCTGAAATCAATATGAGAGTACAACCCCCTATGGGAGGAACTAGAGGTGTAGTTCTTAGATTTGAAACCTTTATTTTGTCTAGTTGTGCTTAAAGGTCTTTCTTTCTTCATTGATATTTTCGTTTCAAACTTCCTTCCCAAAACCTCTTTTTTTTGTTCAGGCTTCATAAATTTCAGAATTGAAAAAAAGAAAAGAAAAGATTGTAAGATGCACTGCAAATAATTTTACCTCTAGCAGTTTTTGTACAGCGCTGCTCCTTAACACATCTTATAGTGGCATATGTATCTGTAGGCCCTGAATCAAAAAGGGACATACGTTTAGTAGGATGCCAAAGCACCTTATAACAAGGCATTGCCTAAGTCAATCTCCATCTAATAAGCAAGCACTACGAAATCCTTACATCAGTAGCACACATAGCTTTGAGGAAAAACATCCACAAATACACACGTAGAATTTTTAAAATGTATGAGGAACTGCAGATTATGAAAGCTTGCGTAGACCCTACATTTAATGCTGGTTTTAATGCAGAAATTCCCCATTCCAAACCATAAAGGCCAATCAAAAAAACAGAAAGTCAATTCTCAAACGTGTAATGAAGGCCAAAACTGAACCAAATTAGTGGGGGTTAGCAGCAATTAGGGTAGGGTTGTTTGGGCCTGGAGGGATAAAGGGGATATAGTTGAAGCCCACTTCACTCCCGTTGTACGGTATGTTTTGATGTTGATGCTCCTACTCTAATCTACATTACCTTCCCCCTTCCAGCTCTCACCTCTATCCCCCTCCCTCCCCCCCCCCCCCCCCCCTCTCTCTCTCTCTCTCTCTCTCTCTCTCTCTCTCTCTCTCTCTATATATATATATATATATATATATATATCTATCTATCCATCCATCCTAGCCCAAATCCTAGCAAAGCTTTTCAATGAAGCTGTTTGTCTTGGCTTCCCACGCAGCTGGACTATTAACACTATCTAGCCCATCCACAAGGCAGGGGATCCCATGAGCCCGGGAACAAGACCATCATGATCAAACATGTCATGTCCAAGATTTATGCATCAGTGCTTGATGCCGAGGTCAGTCGATTTGCAGAGATGCAGGGGCTTAGAGCATATGGACAAGCCGGATTCCAACATGATCATGGGACCATGGATCACATTCTCACACTCAGGTGTATCATTGAGGAGGCGAGGGCACGAAAACAGAGGGTTCATTGTTGCTTTGTGGACTTTTGCAAAGCCTTTGATACAATTCCGAGAGCCTGCCTCATCAGGCGCTTGCTGGATTTGGGTTATGATCAGGAGATCATTTGGGCGGTCATGGCACTTTACAAGAGTATATCAGGCAAAGTTCGGACAGGGTCTGGATGGACAGATGAGATGTACTATTGGGGTCAAACAAGGGTGTCCTCTTTCACCAACCTTGTTCAGCCTCTACAAAATGATGAGCTTGAGACAATTATGCAGACAATAGGGGGGTTGGTTGCCCTCTTGCTGGCACTCTTGATGATGTGGTACTCTTATCGTCCTCAGCAGAGGGCCTCCAGAGGCATTTAGATGCGCTACAGTCTTTTTGTGAGTCGCATGACTTGAAGATCAACCTTGGCAAAACCAAGGTTATGATCTTCAATACATCTCAGGTTGCTATGCATCAGGAGCTGTTTACCTTTGATGGGTCACTAGTTGAGATTGTCTCATCGTACACATATTTAGGGGTTATCTTCTCCGGACCTATTTTCACCATGAGACTAGCGATGCAGGCTCGCTTGGGCAAAGGGCACACCTCATTGGCCAGACTAGAGAGGCACTGTTTCCGCTCACACTTTCAGTGACCCCTGGACAAAGTGCTTACTTTTTTGTTCCTTGGTCCGACCAGCAGGGATGTATGGCAGCCCTTGCTGGGGGCCAGATTTGTCAAATTTAGAGTGGCTCGTGTGGAGCAACTACATGTACTCATGCTATCACAGATGACTCGCAGTAAACCGTCAATTCCTCACCAGATTATCAAGGCTGAGTTTGGTTCATCTCCATTGCAGCTTGACGCACCATTTCAGGTCATCACCTACTTATACCGAGTTATATGGAGATCGCACCTCAGGATGCAACAGACTACATTGGCTAGCATTGTCCTCCTCTATGGCTCTATCAGATGCAGGTGATCAGAGGTGTTGGTATGCACACACAACGAGGTGATTAAGGTGATTGGGGCTCCACATGGATAGACTTCCTCCCTTCCAGTATAGCATTGATGCGCCGTTCTCCCCGCTACAATATCACGAGGTCAACCAGGTCATACATGAGGATATCTTGCAGCTACATAAATTCTGGCTTGGTTGGAACTGAGTGAGCTCTCAGTGAAGCTCAACTTCTACAGATATCACGGTTTACATATCTCAAATGAGGGGTTTATTAACCCACCGGGATATACGCGAATTCATCTACCCCACTTGCTGAGGATCTCTATTGGGCAGTTTCGGGTCTCTTCACATAGACTCCGTATTGAGAGTGGTTGAGCAAACGGTTTACCCAGGGAGAGACGTGTGTGTGTGTATATATATATATATGCACATTATGTAGCCTACAGGAGATTGAGTATGAGGAGCATTTCATTTTTCGATGCCCAATTTACTATGAGATCCGAGGGCGCTCTACTATCTATTCAAAGATAGCTCCGGATTGTTATCCCGGTTCCTCTCCTTTCCAAATCAGCGATGCTTGGCCGCATTCATCCATGAGGCAGTCAGACATCGTGAGCGCCTACTTCCATCACAAAGACAGGAGGAGCATACCCTTGTAGACTCTTCTCAGGCAAGATCACCGAGTTCTTCCAGTCAGATCACACAGGTTCCCACTCCACATGCCCTAGACGCGATCGAGATCTAGATCCAATGACACGACAGCTCAGACGGAGGGTTGAGACATAGATCATGCTTGGGGGCATTCCCTCCTTGTTCAGAGTAGGAGCGCGACCGACAGGGGTCATGGTCGCAAGTCTCATAGACCATCGGTCTTCCGAAGACTTTAATAAACACACTCTCTCTCTCTCTCTCTCTCTCTCTCTCTCTCTCTCTCCCTCTCTCGTAGGCTCACGGAAGCAAAAGGATGCACAAGAGTGGAGCAAGAAGTGGAAGCCGTCACATCAACTAGAAAAATGAAAATGAAAGTATAAAGTACTATAAAAGAGAACCCTAGGACCTAAAACCACTAGTACTAGGTGTCATAAGACACTAAAAGTACTAGGTGACCTAAGTACCAATAACTAAAGCAACATGGCACATACCAGGGCCCAGAGGGCATCAATACGACCGGGAGAAGATGGCCTACAAACCCCCCTCCATGGTATGGGCTGAAGTATTCTGGAAACGTCTCAGAATACCTGGTATTTTCTGGTCATGGTGGCACATGTTCATCCAAAAGGATATAGCCACCTATAAATGTACAAGGTATGCCAGATCATGTAACAAAGGGAACCAAGTGTAAAGCTTGTCGAAAGACTTCGAACTTGGGACAAGGAAGTGCCTTTGTAAACATATATGCTATGTTGTCCTCTATGGGAAGGTAGGACAACTCTATGTCTCCTGCTGACAACCGCTCTCGAACATAATGATAGTGAACTTCAATGTGCTTGGTACGCGCATGACAGACTGGATTATGCGCAATGGCCAAAGCACTCTGGCTGTCAGTGTAGACCATAGTGGAGGATGTCTGGCGAATACCAAGATCTGTAAGTAACTGTCGAAGCCAGACACTCCCTACTGTAGCAGTGAAGGAAGGCTGCCCTATACTCAGCCTCACAGCTGGACGTGGCAACTGTTGGTTGCTTCTTGCTGAGCCAAGAGATACATGAACTGCCAAGCAAAAAACAGTTGCCGGTATGTGACACTCTGGTGTCAGAACAACCTACCCAGTCACTATTTGTGTAAGCATGCATGGTAAGTGAACCCTGATCACCATAGAAGAGGGCTAAATCCTAAGTGCCTCCCCCCTCGAGGTGCATTAGCTAAGGAATGAAACAACTGCTTGCAAGAAGTGACGTGCTTGGAAGCACCACTGTTAAAATACCAAGATTGAGCATCATTAGCAGTAAAGAATGCATCAACTTTGGAGGGATCAAAAGAGCAATGGACAGCCCATGCCCAATCATCCTGGAGAGCATGTGCATGTGAGGCCTCTGCTGGCTCATGGTATTCAATTGCATGTGAGGCATTGACTGTCAATCCTACTTTCTTTTTCTCTAAAGCAATGCGCTTCCTGCATTCTGAAATTTCATGCCCTGGCTTGCGATAATAGTTGCATCTTTTCTTCTTTGACTTATCTGCTGTATTTTGAGATGCATTGGAGGAATTGCCACTGTTAGGTGCATATTTAGGCTTGCCCATAGGCTTGGAAGCCTTGCCTTTTCCTGTCTGCTGTGAAGCAAATGCATGATCAGGAGTAGTAGCTTGCCTATTAGCACGACTTTGCTCTTCCTGCAAAAGCAAAGTGACTAAATGATCAAAGGAGTAATAGGCTGGATTACCCATGGCCACTAGTCGAAGGGTTGTAGCAAACCCTTGATATGTATCTAGCAGCCCATTCAATGTGGTACTGACAAGCTGAGAATTTGGCACCACCTCATCAATATTGGCAAGTTGTTCCATGAGGTCCCTGACCTTTGTCAAGTATGCATCCATAGAGTCACCTTCATTCATGATGACTTCCTACAATTGCCTTCTTAAATATGCAACACGTGCCTCATTGCGAATCTAGTAAAGAGAAGCCAATTTGTCCCAAGCATCCTTTGCTGTTCTGCATGACCGGATGTGTGGAATAATGATTCTCTTGCATGATAAAGCAATACAGGAATGTGCATTTGCATCTCTTGTATCCCATCTTGTTTGTTCCTGAGTTGGAGAAGCAGCAACAGGGGTGCTCGAGAATAAAGCATCAAGAGGAGTACCCTCTGCAGAGGGACCAGCAGTAGGGGCAGCCACTATAGCATTGGCTGGCCTCAGATCAACCCCAAAAACAATGTTCCAAAAATGCCTTGCAACAAGAATATGTAAAAGTACTAGGTGTCATAAGACACTAAAAGTACTAGGTGACCTAAGTGCCAATAACTAAAGCTACATGGCACATACCAGGGCCCAGAGAGCATCAATACGACCAGGAGAAGATGGCCTACATCTCTCTCTCTCTCTCTCTCTTCCAAAGACTTGTAATAAATTTTCTCTCTCTTTGTCATCTCGACCCACACATGAGTACCACAAATATCTCCTCCTTACTCCCTGACTTGAGGAGACATACCACAAGAGTGATGGCGGTACTTGCCAAACGGCAAGCTACCTCTTGGAGACCACAAAGGAGTTGAGAAGAACTCTATGGCATCTGTTCTTCTCAACTCCTTTCCTCTTATTTATTCCTTCTCTCCAAGTATGCTCACCGAACCAACAATTTTATGGACAAAAAGAGCGTCAGGAGGCCACCCAAACCATCTCCTTCATTCTATTTCAATAGCTCGGAGCACCCCCATGCTTCAAGAGCACAGGCAGCCAATCGGAACACGTTGGCAGTGCAAGCAAACACACACAAGAAAGAGAAGCACAGCACACAGCCCATGCTTCAAGACAAGCCAACGCACAAGTAGCCACTACAACCCAGCCTGACCCACTAGTTCAAGTGCACATCCCCTTAGTTGTAATCAACATACGTCACATCAAGGGACGTGAGAATTAATAGAGCGGCAAGTGTCAACCAGCGGCTCCGTCAAAAGACCATGCCATGGACATCATTTCCTTTGTTAGCTTGGAAAGCAGCGACCTCAAGTACGGACAAGGGCGTCAATTGGCTATGAAGTCCATGTGACTCACTTGTGCAGTAACCATAGTTAGGGGAAACGGAAACGGGGAAACGGGGAACAGAAATGTTTCGGGATTTCTGGGAGGGCTGAAACGGGGAAACGCCACGTCAGCAAGGGAGGGGAGTAGATGATGATGGAGGGCTGAAGCAAGTTGCAGGAGAGAAAGGAGAGGAAAGGAGTGAATGGGGCTGAAGGAGGGCTGGAAAACCTTGAGGATGGAGAGAGTATGAGGCTGAAGGAGTGGAAGGAGGCCAAAATCGAAAGCAAAAAGACAAAAAACGGGGCTGGCGGCGGATTTCGTGTGATTTTGGAGACCTAGCAGGTTGTGTTGTCTGAAACAGCACGTTTCAAGGCTCTGAAACGCGTTTCAGACTGGCTGAAACGTTTCAGCCAGCTGTTTCAGGGTCCTGACTCCGTTTCAGGAAATGGGGCTTCTTTGAAACGGCGTTTCAGGCCTGGCTGGGCTCTGAAACGCATTTCAGCGTAACTGTGGCAGTAACTCAACCATCGACATAGCACACCACTAGTTTCATAGAACTGCAGCCAAAAAAAGGGCATTTCTGCCAACCTGTCTCCCCCATCTCTTGGTTTCATACTGGCCGGTGGCATTGCAGATTCAAACTGATTGTAGATGACCTTGGCCATCTCCTCTACCATTTCCATCCAATCTTGAGCACTCATTTGAGGGCTTTGGAAGTTAACCTGGCCATAGAAGTCAAAAAGAGGCATCAGATTAAGGAAATTGCTAAAATAAATCAGAGCTCCATGTTAGACCTCTTACCACATGGCAGTACCACATCAGGAGTTGTAGAGAACCAAACCACAAACAAAAAGATATTTTGAGCATTTCTTGACACAACTATGTTTGAGCATTTCTTGACACAACGGTGCAAAGTCAAATGCCCAACGATATTTCACAATCCAATCGAATTTTTTTGATAACCATCCGGAATTTTCTGTACCCTATAGCAGTGGATAAGTTGCTTCAAGTATTTTACCCCTTCGCCCTTGTTAGGAAGGTCATCATGCCTAATATTTTAAGTGGTCTCCAAGCCTTGATACACTTTGCCTCACAACCTGGTGCATTGCAAGCAAAAAACAGTTTGCAAGGTCAGGATATCTATGATGGTTGTTGAACCTTCGACATTCATCTTTTGAACATGATGGACTGCAAATGCAGGCTGTGGAAATGTCATTCTCCATAGATTGGAAACCTGCATATACGATACAGGAGATGGGAAATGCTTCAATCCCGAGACAAAGGCCTATGCAGCCCATGCATGAGACTCTGAGAGTCACGCTAGAGCTTCTGCGCAAACAACTGCAATGCAGTCAAAACCTAGCAAGGGCAGGAGGCACATGCAAAAAGGATGCTGATGAAGATGCAAACACATGAGATGTCATTTTATGCAAAGACTGGACATAAATGTGCAATAGAGCAGCCAACTATTGTTAAGGCTATGACTCCTAGTGGGTTTATGACAAAAGCTACAAAGCATATGCAAATGCACACTCAAAATCTCAGAAGAATGCATTTATGCCTATGCTTGAGATGCAGCGCAGCCATGCTATGCCCTCACATGGGAGTTTCTTCCAGCAGCACCTTCATTTGCTGTGACTTCTAGCAGCTTAGTTGGCACAATTTGTACTTGTTCTTCATAGTAATACATATTCTCTTGGTTGTTTATCTGAAAATTCCCTCTCTAGATCTGAAGTGTCTTTTCATGCATGCATGCACGTGAGGTGGTTCCAGAACTGAGCTGAAACCCATCCTCGACGTTCATCTTAGCATACATATCTAGAGATCTAGATTCACGAAGGCACCTAATGATTCCCAAGTCCACCCATCTCACACTATGGCCAGTATTTGGACAAACATTGACACACAGTGATGGTCATTTGATCGAGCATGGAGGCGTCTTCCACAGCTACTTCTACCACGAGGACTATCTTTCTCAAGAAATCGACAAGTTGCCCTTCTTCTCGGAGGTCACTACACATTTGAGGTGGCACTTTCATCTTAACCCTAAATTTTACAAGGCTTTTTTGTTGAGTAGGGCTCAACCTTCTCAGGTTTTTCTTGTGCTTTGCATTTTGTGTTTTGCCTTGAGAACTTTGCTCTTGGGGCTTTTTTCATACTTAATATACCTCTCTCTCTCTCTCTCTCTCTCTCTCTCTCTCTCTCTCTCTCTCTGTGACATGTGATGTCCAAGATCTATGCAACTGTATTGGATGCGTCGGTCAGCCTATTCGCAGAGATGAGAGGGCTCGGAGCAGAGGGTCAGGCCGGTTTCAGGCGAGACCATGGGACTATGGATCACATACTCACACTCAGGAGTGTTATTAAGGAGGCCAAATCACGGAAGGAGAGGGTATATTTCTGCTTTGTGGATTTCCGCAAAGCCGTTGACACAGTACCTCGAGCTCGTCTCATCACACGCCTACAGACACTGGGATTTGATCAGGAGATCATCTGGGCAGTCATGGCACTGTATGAGAGAGTCTCAAGCCGAGTTCGGACAGGCGCAGGTTGGACATATGAGATCTTGAGTACCATAGGGGTCAAACAAGATTGTCCCTTATCACCAACCCTGTTTGGCCTCTACATTGATGAGCTTGAGACTTTCATGGGGGCGTTCGAAGGGACCGGTTGCTCACTTGCCGGAATCATCATCAAGATTCTTCTTTATGCAGATGACGTGGCACTCTTGTCGTCCACACCCGAGGGGCTCCAGCGACACCTGGATGCACTGCAGGCTTTTTGTTTATCCCATGATTTGGAGGTCAATCTTGGCAAGACCAAGGTCATGATCTTTAACACCTCTCGAGCAAACATGCAATGGAAGCAGTTTACTTTTACTTTCGGTGGGTCACCAGTTGAGATCGTATCCTCATACACTTACTTGGGGGTCATCTTCTCCGGCCCGATCTTCACGATGAGACCAGCGATGCAGGCCAAACTGAGCAGGGGATACGCCTCACTGGCACGGCTAGAGAGACAATGCTTCCACTCCCACTTCCAGGACCCTCAAACCAAGGCTCTTCTCTTCGACTCCTTGGTCCGACCAGCCGGTATGTATGGCAGCCCTTGTTGGGGGCCTAACATGTCAAAGATAGAGTGGACACGGGTGGAGCACTTGCAGATCCTCATGATCTCACGGATGATCCAGGGGAAACCGTCTGTACCACATCACATCATTCAAGCCGAGTTTGGTGCTTCTCCACAGATCGTGGAAAAAGATGATAAGTGCAGTTTCTTTTCATTGATAAGAGAAGCAAAGCTTATCTGATAAGTTATCAAGCCCTCAACAACTTATCAAGCCTCTAGTCCTCTTCTACCCCTCTTATTTCCGCACTATTTCCCTCATATCTCGAGCAAACGGATAGCTTTCTTCAAGCCGATTTTTGGAGGCTCTTCTACTCCAGCAGCGTCATATTCGACAACATCCACAATCCGTAAAGCTCTTGTCACTAAGCGCCAAGAAGGTTCTCTCACATATTGATAGCATCATAAAGTTGGTATTGCGGATCTTGGCGAAGACGATTGGCAACGCTACTGGACGCTCTCAACTTGGGTGGCAAGCGCACAAGAGATAAGTATAATGACTGAGTAAATTTTGTTTTATTGAGTATAAGAGAGTTTATTTGCTTTGGCAAAATGGCACAACATCTTCCACCATCTCCAACAATTCAAGAGCAAATTAATGGGTGGCGAGCGCACAAGAGATAAGTATAATGACTGAGTAAATTTTGTTTTATTGAGTATAAGAGAGTTTATTTGCTTTGGCAAAATGGCACAACATCTTCCATATTCTCCAACAATTCAAGAGCAAATTAATGCACTTCACCTTCAACTTTTGTAAGAGAGAGATCAATGAGAGAAATTAGAAAAAGAGCTTGAGAGATCTAAGAACAAGAAAGAAAGAGACATGCGAGAGATGAGAGTTCTTCAGGATCTGATTCTGAGGGAGTGATTCATAGAGCTGTTAAATCTGCATTGAGAGAAAAGATGGAAAATAAAATTAGTGGGAAATCTTTTACTTTTCAAAAATATAATGGGAAGAAAGATGCAGAAATTATCTTAGCATGGATTAGTCAGCATGATGATTATTTCCAGGGTGAAAGGTTTCCTGAAAAGAGAAATTTCCAAGGTGAAAGAAAAGAGAAATTTCTTAGTGGCTCCTCTAAGTTGAAAAGATATAATTTTTGGAATGCCGTGGCGACATCAATTTAATCCTGATGTTGACTATAACACTCACCAAATATGAATCTGTCACGGGGGCGTGAAATTCTAAGTACTTTAATGTACTACAAGACCGTGACAACTTTGGTTTTAAAAGTCCAAGCGTGGGCTTAATAATGTGTAATTAAACGCAGCATGGTGCCTAGCACATAAGCGTAATTAATCCCTAGGCCCAAAGGCATTCCAAGGAATTAAAAGAGTGGTTGTTGGGAAATGATGATGTGGCATTTTTAATGGGCCCCCTAGAGGGCCATGTACCTTCAGTGGCCCCCCTAGAGTTCCAGGTGGCTCTAGTGCCTTCTACATGCTCCTTTGCCATTCCTGGACCTTCCTGGGCCTTCTAAACTTCACATGTGTGGTTTTCTCTCTTATCTTCTCCCTTTGTTGAGATTTTGGACTGGTTTTTCAGCCTCCTTCAGCTGAATTCCGTTTTTCTTCATAACTCCTCACCCGTTTGGATTCCTCGACTTCCGTTTGGCCCAATGGCTTCCCCTCTGCCTCCCCTTCGTAGTGATATGCTTTTCCCTCCGTGCGTTTGGTAGAACGGGCAGAGCTGAGCACTTCTTTTGCTGGTCGAATTTGCAAAAGTGGCTTTTTCTGGACCTTTTTTCTTCTACCGCCTCCTGGGCCTCTCCTCTTGCAAAGCTACAGCTTTCTGTTGAATTTCGAGTGGTCCGACGCGCTGGTTGACTGGTTTTTCTTAGTTTTGGAGGACTTTCCGGCGATGAAACTTCTCCAAAACCTTCTCAATGCATTCCTCTCTGAAGCACGCTTCTTTTGAGCCCAAGAACTCCCACTTCTTCGCGACAGAAGTGCTTCTTTTCGCATTTTTCAATGGAATTCTTGCTGGTCGGCTCTTGTAAATGCTCTTTCTTCATGCCTTTGCACTCCTCTTTGGCTGAGAATGCAATTGGGCATTGGCTATTATGTCCTCTTGGCGATTGAGAACTTGGTTCGAGTCTTCAGGGCCTGGTGAGTTGTGATTTTGCTACTGCAATTTCTTTTTGCCATAAGCTATTGGTTGGCCTCGTGTGCCGCCTCTTTCTTGGCTCACAGGTGCCCAGGTAGTGCTACATGAGTCATTCCTTGGTTGGGTACTTTGCTGATTTTATTTTGGAGCTTTGAAAAGCTTTGTGAATGCCATCTGGAAACCACTCAAAGAGAGTGCAGCTAGGGTGCAGTGTGATTGCATCTGGACAGCCAATGGAATTGCACTCAGAAAAGAAAATGCCTTTGGGTTGAGCCTACGGGTTAAGTGCACTTATGTGATGGTGTTATATGCTTGAAAGCCTTGCGAAGGCTTAGTGAATTGGGGCTGCGTGCTCAGTTGCAGGGAAGGTCTCCCAGATGCAACTTGTAATCATTTCACTGTGAAATATAAAGAAATACCGAAAGGGGCGCCACGGTGTTTGGGGCCAATCGGGTGCACTTGTCTATGTCTGTTGAGCAGGGGCATTCTAGCCTCCATCCCTTTTTCAGTGGTTTTGTTTGTGAACAAATGGGTAAATGCCAAATGGTGATCATGCAATGGTTAATGGTTGTGATATATGCTTTGTGAGCTGTAAATAAGTGCTGAAGTGATTAAAGGTTTAGTTCCACTGCCCTCTGAGTGATTAGAGGCCGGTTTCATTGGTTCCGTTGCCGGGACACCACACACACTTTCTCAAGAGGTGGGCCTCGGTAGTTTGGTGGAAGGATATCTTTGCTGCACTTTTTGACAGCTGAATATTACAACCATAAACATGGTGAGTACCCATGAGCAAGAGAGCTCCACAACTCCTCAATGGAGAAGGCAGGAAAGCCTTAATGATCCAGCTAGTGTACAGCTGCAGGAAGCACAACAAATGCCTTTTGATCAGGCCACACATGAAGCTACAACTGAGCTCAACGGTGATACTAGTTCTAGCAGTGAGTCAGATGATGCTACTATGTTGAATGCACAGCTTGCAAGTGCAGTGACTGCTTTGACTCAGCTGGCTCAAAATTTGGCTCAGATTGTGCAAAAAAATGCCAAGAAGAAGAAGAAATCAAGAAAGCACAAGCACGGAAAGAGTGAGTACACACATGCATCAGCTTCTCATGGCGGACCGCACACTCATGCATCAGTTTCCCATGAGGGACAGCCATCAAAAATGACTCAGAAAGTGACTTCCAAGAGAGAGGAATCGCCCAAAAGAGCACTTGAGAAAGAGGTACAAAAAGTACATCCAGTGCAACAGTATGAGCAGCCAGCACAAGGCCTTGGTTTGGGTATTTCTACTCCTCAAAATAATAATGTGCAGTCCATAAATGTGGCTCAACCACCTCAGCCATATTTGAGGCAGCAACCTGAATATTTTGGTACAGATTCTATCTTTGATGCTATGTTGATTTCACCGCCAATTGGGCATAGAAAACAAGCCATGTATGACAATGTGGGAATGCAGCCAGGCATGCAAGCCACAGTATATGCTCCCATGCCTAATGTTCAGCCAAGCATGGCTCTCCCTAGTGAAGGGAATGCTGCAAATATACAGCCATCTTTGGGACAGCCAATATCAAATGTATATAAAGAATTTAAGGATGGTGGTTCTCATGTCAAGTTTGATACATATAATGGAGTACAGGACAGGTACAAAGCCCTCACATTCCTTCAACAGTTTGATGCTGCATTTCTTGGGGGTTTGTTTACAGAAGCATCCAAGATGAGGAAGGTTGCCACATTTTTGAAAGGCAATGCACTTAAGTGGTACACCAACCTTATGCTTCATGGAGATGCACCTGCTACTTGGCTGGAATTTAAGCAAGTGTTCTCTTCTACTTGGCTTACTCCAACTTTTGAAGTTGAAGTACTTTCACACTGGCATGACTTGTCATACAAACTTTGCAAGAATCTTGATGATTACACCAAGAGGTTTTGGGATGTTTTGCTGCCATTGAGCTCTTACAGGCATGTTTCTTTGAAAGAGCAAATAGAGAGGTACTGTTGTGGATTGCCTAGTGAGCTACGTGATTATTGCATCAAAACCAAGGTGGGTTCTATGACTCAATTAATTGAGAATGCAAGGACAGCATATGCATGGATGCAGGAGAAGAATTTGGGCTTTATGGACAGCAAGAAAGAAGACAACAAACGGGCTGCCAAACACCAGGATAAGGACATCAAATCTGAAAATAAAAATTATGGCAAACGACCGTTTCAAAAGGGAGGAAAAGCCCAATTCAAAGCTGGTCAAAGGCGTGGACAGCCTAATAAACAGCCCCGTACCAAGTTATCTAATGAAGAGAAAAAGTCACTCATGGAGCAAAACAAATGTTTTATATGCAAAGGAGAGGGACACCGCTCTTATGATTGCCCATTCAAGAAAAGAGACAGGTCAGATGATGATAAGAATGGTGATAAACGAGCTGATCGGAAGGGCAAAAAGCCTAAACCTTCTGTAGGACTTCTTCCAGATGTGATTGGGAGTTTGCCACATGCACATGATGAAGAGGAAATGAAAAAGACTGAGATGTGTAGAGCATGGGGAAAAATCAGAAATCAGAATTGTTTGTTTTTCTTTGATTCTGGGGCAAAGGCAAATTTCATAACTCCTGATATGGCAGGAAGGCTTGGCATCGAGCCTGAGGAAATGGGGCCATCCAGCATGTGTGATATGGCCAACCCTGAACTCAACACACCTGTCACTCCTATCATTGGCAAGTGGAGGATGCATATCCAGGGATATCAGGATGCAGAGGACTTCTACATTATGCCTTTGCCAGAGTGTGATGCTTTGCTTGGGATGCCTTGGATGTACAGGGTGGGGGCTGATGTGCAGATGAGAAACAAGAAGATTTCTTTAACTCATAGAGGCAAAAATCATGTACTTGATGTAAAGTTGAAAGGGGAGTCCATCCCTGTAGTTTCAGCTTCTTGTATTTCCAATGTAATAAAGCGTCATATTTCAGCGTACTTGATTTTTGTCAAAGAGGACAGCCAACCAGTTCAAGAAGGCTCTACTCTTTTTGCTTTAGATAGAGAGAAAGGGCTGCTTTTATTTCAGATTTTCAGGATTGTTTCTCAGATGCACTTCCTCAAGAATTACCTCCCAAGAGGCCCGAGGATCATCAAATTGATATAATTCCAGGAAGCTCACCGCCTAATATACCTCCCTATCGTGTCAGTAAGGCACAACAGGAAGAGATAATGTCACAAGTGAAGGAACTCTTGGAAAAGGAATTAATACAGCCAAGTAATTCTCCTTACTGTTCCCCTGTGTTGCTTGTGCAAAAGAAGGATGGCAGTTGGAGAATGTGTATTGAATGTGTATTGATTATAGGGCTTTGAATAAAGTCACAATTAAGAACCGTTTTTCAATCCCCCGCATTGATGATATATTGGATCGGTTGGAAGGTTCCTCAATGTTCAGTCGTATTGACCTTAAAAGTGGATACCATCAGATAAGGATACGGCCTGAAGATGTCTACAAGACTGCCTTCCGCACTTCATTTGGCTTATATGAGTTCCTTGTGATGCCTTTTGGTTTGACTAATGCACCTGCCACTTTCAATAGAACGATGGACAGAATTTTTAGAGCACACAGAAAGTTTGTGGGCACTTTCTTCGATGACATCATTGTGTTCTCTAAAAATGAGCAGGAGCACAGGAAACACCTCACTATTGTGTTTCAAGAGTTGAAAGACACAAGCTATTAATAAACACCAAGAAAAGTGAGTTCTTTATGCATGAGATTCATTTTCTCGGTCATATAGTGTCAAAGGATGGAGTCAAGATGGATCCTGCAAAAGTTGAGGCCATAAGGACTTGGCCAATTTTGAAAAATCTGCATGAAGTCAGAAGCTTTCTTGGGTTGTGTTCATACTATCGGAGGTTTATAAAGTACTTTGCAGAAATTGCTTCTCCCTTGCATGCTTTACAAAAGAAAGCTGTACCGTTTCGGTGGGGACCAAAGGAAAATGCAGCTTTTGAAGAGCTGAAGCAAAAATTGTGTTCTGAACCCGTTATTATCTTGCCAGATCTTGCAAAACCCTTCGCTGTAACTTGTGATGCATGTGGGAACAGCATAGGAGGCACTTTGATGCAGGATGGCAGAGTGGTTGCATATGAGAGTAGAGTTCTCAAAGATGCTGAATTGTACTTGCAGACATACGAGAAGGAAATGTTAGCAGTGATACATGCTTTGACCACATGGAAACATTACCTTCTTGGAGCTGATTTTTATGTGCAAACTGATCATCAGTCACTTAGATATTTTCTCACGCAGAGAAAATTATCTGAAAAGCACATGAGATGGGCTAACTTCCTCTCAATGTTTCATTTTCAAATTGTACATGTGCCGGGTAACAAAAATGTCGTGGCTGATGCACTTTCCCGGAAACCACAGCCTGAAGCAGTCTCCAAGAAACCCAGTGTTTCAGCAGTGAGCATTGCTTATAACAATGTGTTAGATGTGATGAAAGATCAGTATGTTAATGATGCTGATTTTTCAACTATTTATGAACAGCTTTCTGATGGTCAAAGGCATGATCACTATATGTTGAAAGAGGGTTTCATTTTGATGCATGGACGACTCTGTGTCACTGATCAAATGCGACAGAAAGTCATAATGGAAAGTCATGCTCCTCCATATGCAGGACATAGGGGAATTACAGCAACAATTACAGCAGTGGAGCAATACTTTTATTGGCCATCTTTGAGGAAAGATGTGGAAGAATATGTGAGAACATGCATGGTTTGTCAGAAAGTAAAGTTTGACAGGCGGAAGGCACCTGGGTTGTTACACCCTTTGCCAATTCCGGATAGACCATGGCAAAGCATAGCTATGGATTTTGTGTTTGATCTTCCACGTACTCCTACTGGACATGATAGATTGTGGACAATAATTTGCAGGTTTAGCAAACAAGCCCACTTTGTGCCAGTAAGAAAGAAAATTACAGCAGATCAAATGGCCAAATTGTTTTTGCAGCATGTCTTCAAGTATCATGGGATGCCTGAATCCATAATCAGTGATAGAGATCCGAGGATGACCAGCCTCTTTTGGAGAGGACTGTTTGAAAATATGGGCACTACGCTGAATTTTTCGTCATCTTTTCACCCTCAGTCTGATGGACAATCGGAGCAGGAAAACTCTACCATCTTGGATATGTTTAAATGCTATGTCTCAGACCACAAAAGCAAATGGGA
Organism: Dipteris shenzhenensis; assembly: GCF_047967505.1. Lineage (NCBI taxonomy): Eukaryota > Viridiplantae > Streptophyta > Polypodiopsida > Gleicheniales > Dipteridaceae > Dipteris > Dipteris shenzhenensis. The sequence continues at coordinate 26,199,638 of NC_141616.1, forward strand.
GCATTATTTGCCTTTGCTGGAATATGCTTACAATAATACGGTGCACACATCCACAGGTAAAGCACCTTTTGAAATAGTGGAAGGCGCCAGGAAGATACCTCCCATTTTGCATACAAAAGAGAAAATCTTCGAAGCTGATCGTTTTGTGGAAAGCCTTGAAGAGGCTTACAAGAAGATCAAATATGCCTTGCAAAGAAGTCAAGACAAGCAGAAAAGAGCAGCAGATAAGCACCGCAGGGAATTGGTATTCACAGAAGGTGATTGGGTTTTGCTGCGTTTTCAGAAGGCAAGGCTGAAAAATAAGAAAGGCAAGGAAAGGTTGTACACAAAGCTGAACATGCGTTACTATGGTCCTTTCCAGGTTTCTGAAAAGATAAACGAGGTAGCTTACAGGCTGAAGTTGCCTCCGCATTGGAAGATACATAATGCCTTTCATGTGAGCTTATTAAAGCAATATCATGGAGATATTCCCGAGGATGTACCTGATGAGGTGCAGCCTGAAGTGGAAGAACAAGATGAACTTCTGGTCCCAGAGCAGATTCTGGCACACAGAGATAGAAAGCTCAAGGGTAAAGTTATCCGTCGCTACTTGGTAAAATTTCAAAATTACCCATCACTTGATGCGAAATGGATGGAGGAAGGTGAACTGGCAGATTCACCTGGGATATTGCAGCTTTACCTTGATGCTTTCCAATTAGAGCCGACTGCGGTCCGGGCTCCTACAGGTAGTTCAGCAGAGCGAGCGTCTGGAGCATTACCTGATGTTCGAGAGGGGGGTAGCACCTCCACTCCCTCAGTACAGATGGGCTCACTGTGATTTCATGAGGTCGCTTGATGACACTGTATGTTTCATCCGAGATACTGAGCTGACAGTATTTCTGCTGTGAGACTTCATGATATTGATGCATCTTGACTATTGATCGCCGAGGATCACATAGATTTTGAGCAGTATATATGGATGGATGCATGCCTCTCCTAGCCATATTTTCAGTGTCTCTGTATACTATAGCTGCGGCTTTCTTGTATACTCTTTTATGCTATATTTCATGCTCGCTCCTGTGTTTTGGGGCAGCAAACTGTGGTTTGCTGTTTCAAGAGAGGGGTATGTCACGGGGGCGTGAAATTCTAAGTACTTTAATGTACTACAAGACCGTGACAACTTTGATTTTAAAAGTCCAAGCGTGGGCTTAATAATGTGTAATTAAACGCAGCATGGTGCCTAGCACATAAGCGTAATTAATCCCTAGGCCCAAAGGCATTCCAAGGAATTAAAAGAGTGGTTGTTGGAAAATGATGATGTGGCATTTTTAATGGGCCCCCTAGAGGGCCATGTACCTTCAGTGGCCCCCCTAGAGTTCCAGGTGGCTCTAGTGCCTTCTACATGCTCCTTTGCCATTCCTGGACCTTCCTGGGCCTTCTAAACTTCACATGTGTGGTTTTCTCTCTTATCTTCTCCCTTTGTTGAGATTTTGGACTGGTTTTTCAGCCTCCTTCAGCTGAATTCCGTTTTTCTTCATAACTCCTCACCCGTTTGGATTCCTCGACTTCCGTTTGGCCCAATGGCTTCCCCTCTGCCTCCCCTTCGTAGTGATATGCTTTTCCCTCCGTGCGTTTGGTAGAACGGGCAGAGCTGAGCACTTCTTTTGCTGGTCGAATTTGCAAAAGTGGCTTTTTCTGGACCTTTTTTCTTCTACCGCCTCCTGGGCCTCTCCTCTTGCAAAGCTACAGCTTTCTGTTGAATTTCGAGTGGTCCGACGCGCTGGTTGACTGGTTTTTCTCAGTTTTGGAGGACTTTCCGGCGATGAAACTTCTCCAAAACCTTCTCAATGCATTCCTCTCTGAAGCACGCTTCTTTTGAGCCCAAGAACTCCCACTTCTTCGCGACAGAAGTGCTTCTTTTCGCATTTTTCAATGGAATTCTTGCTGGTCGGCTCTTGTAAATGCTCTTTCTTCATGCCTTTGCACTCCTCTTTGGCTGAGAATGCAATTGGGCATTGGCTACTATGTCCTCTTGGCGATTGAGGACTTGGTTCGAGTCTTCAGGGCTTGGTGAGTTGTGATTTTGCTACTGCAATTTCTTTTTGCCATAAGCTATTGGTTGGCCTCGTGTGCCGCCTCTTTCTTGGCTCACAGGTGCCCAGGTAGTGCTACATGAGTCATTCCTTGGTTGGGTACTTTGCTGATTTTATTTTGGAGCTTTGAAAAGCTTTGTGAATGCCATCTGGAAACCACTCAAAGAGAGTGCAGCTGGGGTGCAGTGTGATTGCATCTGGACAGCCAATGGAATTGCACTCAGAAAAGAAAATGCCTTTGGGTTGAGCCTACGGGTTAAGTGCACTTATGTGATGGTGTTATATGCTTGAAAGCCTTGCGAAGGCTTAGTGAATTGGGGCTTGCGTGCTCAGTTGCAGGGAAGGTCTCCCAGATGCAACTTGTAATCATTTCACTGTGAAATATAAAGAAATACCGAAAGGGGCGCCACGGTGTTTGGGGCCAATCGGGTGCACTTGTCTATGTCTGTTGAGCAGGGGCATTCTAGCCTCCATCCCTTTTTCAATGGTTTTGTTTGTGAACAAATGGGTAAATGCCAAATGGTGATCATGCAATGGTTAATGGTTGTGATATATGCTTTGTGAGCTGTAAATAAGTGCTGAAGTGATTAAAGGTTTAGTTCCACTGCCCTCTGAGTGATTAGAGGCCGGTTTCAGAATCACACACAAGGATAGAAGAATTTGTTTAAAGGGGCAAATAAAGAATGAAATAAATCCTTTGTTGAATCACACACAAGCTAAAAGGGCATTTAGGAAAGGTGAAATTATTTTTGGTTTTGGTTAATTCGATTACGGCCGCACAAATTAAATCAAATGACAATTTCAAAAATTTTATCTCGCAATTTTCGGATTGTTTCTTGGACGAATTACCCCCAGGTTTTCCCAAGTCTAGATCTGAAGATCATCACATAGAGATTTTACCTAGAAATTCACCTCCTTGTAGAGCTCCATATCGAGTATACATCTTAGAACGAAAAGAGATTCAAAGACAAATAGAAGAATTGCTGGAAAGAAAGTTGATTAGGCCAAGTAGCTCCCCGTATGGTGCTCCAATCCTTTTGGTGAAAAAGAAAAATGGCACATTTAGGATGTGTGTGGACTATAGAGCACTTAATACGCTCACTGTCAAGAATCGATATCCAATTCCAAGAGTAGATGACTTACTTGACAAGTTGAGAGGAGCTAAAGTCTTTAGCAATATTGATCTTAAATCTGGTTATCAAATCAGGGTGGATGAGGCAATGGGGCATGAAATCGGCGATAGAGTGTTGTCGGCCACTCACAGATGCAACCTTGGCACATCTCTTGGTCATAGCTCTGCGTCTAACCAGGACTACCGTGACCCTTGTCGGTCAGGCTCTGACTCTAAATAGGGAGGGGATGTCCCCAAGTGTGATATGTGTGTCAACCCTCTGTTTGAGCTGTCGGGTCACTAGCTCCAGGTCACAATCATGTTGAGGCCTCGTCTCGTGGGGGTCCATCTGATCTGGCTGAAAAAACTCCGTGATAGAGCTCTGAGAGGATTCAGCCAAGGAAAAAGTCTACTCCTATCTCTGTGCTCAAAGTATTCTCTGAGTACCTAATGAATGAAACCTGCCAAACATCGCTGGTCTGAGTAGGAGAGGAATTGGGCCTAAATCCCACAGCTATCTCTAAAGAGGCAGTAGAAACGCCCTCGGATCTCATAGTAAACATAACACTTGAAGATGAAGTGCTCCTTTGTCTCAATCTCCTGCATGTCACATAATGTGCATATGTGCCTCTCCTTGGATAGTCGCTCTGCTCTACCACTCTCGATACGAAGTCTATGTGAAGAGACTTAGAACTGCCCAATAGAGATCCTCAATGAGTGGGGTAAGTAGATCTGCGTGTATTTTGGAGGGTCAATGAAACCCTCCTCTATGATATGTAAGCAGAGATCTGTGTAGAAGCTAAACTTCGCTAGGAGTTCACTCGGTCCTAACCATGTCCGAAATGTGTGTAGCTATAAGAGATCCTCACGGATAACCTGGTTGACCTCATGTGACACGAGGGGAGAAAACGGAGCATCCATGCTGTACTAGAAGGAAGGTAGTCTATCCATGTGGAGCCTCAGTCGCTCAAACCATCTCTCTGTGCGTGCATACCAGCACCTCTGGTCCCCTCCTGCTGCAAGTGCCATAGAAGAGGACAGTGCTAGCCATGGTAGCCTGCTACGCCCAAAGGTGTAATCCCCATATTCCCTGACTCTCGGTACAGATACGTGATGATCTTAAATGCAGCATCTAGCTATAATGGGGGTAACCCAAACTCAGCCTGAATGATCTGGTGAGCAACGGATGGCTTAACACGAATCATCCGTGATAACATCAGAAATTGTAGCCGCTCCACACGGGCCCACTCTATATCTAACAAGTCTGGTCTCCAACATGGACTGCCGTACATCCCCGCTGGACAGATCAAGGAGTCAAAAAGCAACCCCTTGGTCCGTGGATCCTAAAAGTGCAAGGGGCAGCATTGCCTCTTTAGTCTGGCCAATGAAACATATCCTCTGCCTAAGCATGTGTGCATCGCGTGTCTCATAGTAAAGATGGGTTCGGAAAAGACAATCCCAAGATAAGTGTATGATGAAACTATCTCAACAAGTGACCCATCAAATGTGAACTGCTCCTGACGCATGACGGCTCGAGATGTATTGAAGATCATAACCTTGGATTTAGCCACGTTGACCTTCAAATCATGAGACTTACAAAAGGATTATAGTACGTCAAGGTGTCTCTGGAGCCCCTCTACTAAGGAAGACAAAGAGCCACGTCATCTGCATAAAGCAATATCCGAATCAGCGTGCCCGCAAGAAAGCAACCAATCCCACCTATGTCAACCTGTCTCAAGCTCGTCAATGTAGAGGCCAAACAAGGTAGGTGATAATGGACACACGTGCTTGACTCCAATAGTGCTCATGATCTTGTCTGTCCACCCAGACCATGCCCGGACTCTGCCTGAAACTCTCTCGTAAAGTGCCATGACAACCCAAATGATCTCCTGGTCATAACCAAATCCTAAAGGCGCCGTATGACGCGGGCTCTCGAAACCGTGTCAAATGCCTTGCGGAAATCCACAAAGCAACAATAAACCCTTTGCTTCCGTGCCCTCGTCTCCTCGATGATACATCTGAGCGTGAGAATGTGGTCCATGGTTCCATGATCATGCCGAAATCCGGCCTGTCCTATTCCTCTAAGTCCTCGACACTCCGCAAATCTGCTGACCTCGGAATCAAGTACTGATGCATAAATCTTGGACATGACATGTTCAATCATAATGGTCCTATAGTTCTCCGGGTTCATGGGATCCCCTGCCTTGTGGATTGGTGAGATAGTGTTAATGGTCCAAGTGCATGGAAATCCCAAACAAACAGCTTCATTAAAGAGCTTTGCTAAGATCGGGGCTAGGAGGTTAATCCCATATGCAATGAACTCAGTGCATAGTCCCTCATGATCCTTCGCTCAACCATTATGAAGTTTCATTACGGCATCCTTTAACCCCCCCTAGTGAAGAGGGAGTAGGATGTGGGGCGTGGCATATGTGAGAGGTTAGGTACTGGCTGATTTGGGACGTCATAAAGTGTGCATACACAACTCACGGGTTGGCACAGAGAGGGGTTGAAGTTGATGGAATCATGGGGTATAACTATCGCTGATATACCAAAAGATGCATGTGAAATAAGAGAGATTGTGACGCAGAAAATGGTACAAAAACAATGGCAAAATCCGGGGACAAAAATGCAGTTTTATAAACAAGAAATTAACTCAATGGACAATTATGGAATGCAGGAATACCTTAAGGATCCCCAAAGAGGAAAGAATCTGCAAAATCTGCCCCACAGGAGAAGTAGAAAATGAGCAGCATGTACTCCTCATATGTAGAGCATACGCACACATTTGAGAAGGCTATGGGGAACGTAGAGACCTAAAGAATCTGCTGAAGCAGCCACCCAAAAGGCTAGGAAGCTACTTAAAAGAGATTTTAGAGCATCGCAACAAGGTACTGGGTCTAGATCACAAGCTAGCCCAACAAGTACTAACTACATGACAAAGCTGTAAGATTTTTCTCCTCACTGGATGTAAGGGATCACTATTAGTCAATAGTGATTGCCACTCCCATAGATCCTCAAGGGTCTCACATGGACTTTAATACAATCATATCATATATCTCTCTCTCTAGCTTAGACCCCTATCCCTTATCCTACCCATCGCTCTCTATCCTAGGCCCCTATCTTGACACCTAGCCTCCTAGTCCCCTGCCATGTCGCCCAGACCTAGGCATGTGCAGGAGCCCTGTTGTGTGCCGCGAATCAGCACGGGGGTGTCCTATCTGCTACGCCTACACACCTACCTGCCAAAAGCCTCAAAGAAGCATACGAGAGACCGTGAATGGCCTACAAGAGGCCTTGGTGACACCACGGACCGCTCGCCACTGCTCCACGTCCAAGAAACCACCACTCCAGGCCAAGAAAACGTCAGCAGATTCAAGAAAGTGCCTTGGCGGCTCAAAGAAAGTTCACTAGCTGCTCCAAGAAAGTGCCCGGGCTGCAAGAAATGCTAGAAGATCAAGACCATGTGTCGAAACAAGGGTAAAAAGGCAAGCTTAAGCAACCACACAATGCACCACTGAAAGGGGAAAAGGGAAGGAAGGACAACCAGCACCCTTGAAGACCACTCCGGGTTGCAAAAACATCCCACCAAGAACATCAAGATCCATAGGAAGGGCAGAGAAGGACTACCAGCATGCTTGAAGGTCACCCAGGGCAGTAAATATGTGAACAATTTCTCTATTTCTGCACTGCCACACACAGTCCATGTAAGCCAAAAAATTTGCCGCATTATCATACAGTTAGCAAAGATCCCATGCCTACAAGAGCGGGAGTAGAAGACACATGGGGCAAACAAGCTTTGGAGACAGCTATGGCAGCCCTCTCTACAAGGACAGCTCACAAAGGTACTACAGATGTACTCACATGCCTCAACAAAATTTGCCCCGTGCTGATAGAAAATATAGACAACCTGGAGGCCACAAATGTGGCTTTATTGGCTGAGAAAGCACATGTGGACAAGACATTAGCTGAAATCAAAAAGCAAGGAGGGAAGGTACAAGAAAAATGGATGAAGGAAAAGGCCAAGAAAGAAGAATGGGAGAAGGAGACGGTAGGATGGAAAAGTGAGAACACCAAGCTCCAAGACAAAGTACACACACTAGGGGTTGAGCTACAGCAAATGAAGGGCATGCAAGTAACATCAGATGGGGGTAACAGAGCCATGGAAGAGCTCAAAGCAAAAAAAGCAGCTCTTAAGAAAGAGATGGCTGCCATGCAAGCTACCATGAATTGTAAACATGCTCAGTTCGCACAACAGTTCACCTAAGGAAAAGAAGAGATGCTTGAGTGGACAAAAGTGGTTAAATAGGTGTCAGCAGCTCCTAAAAAGGAGCTCATCTCTGAGACATTAGAGGAAGAGAAAAGGAGGACCAACAAGGCAATGAATGTCCTAGTTAGAGGCTTAACAGTGGGAGATACTGTCACCACAATGTAAATATCCTAAGTCAAAGTACAGTTGACCATTTATTTGATCATAATTAAAGAGTTTTATATGTGTTAATTATGGTCAAAGAATTCTTTTAATGGTCAAAGGATTGACTACGGTCAAAGATACTTGACTCTAGTCAAGTAAACCTGACTTCGGTCGGGGAGACTTGGTTTATTACCAAGAGGGTTAACTGCGGTTAGCCAGAGAACCATAGAGCTGACTACGGTCAGAGAGTGTTGACTTCGGTCAACAAGACTTGGCATGTGCCAAGAGGGTTAACCACGGTTAACCAAGATGTGCCAACTTCGGTTGGAGAGACTTGGCTATAATTAAGGCGCCTCGACCCTTGGTCAAAGCTCCTTAATTATAATCAAGAGTGTTGACTCCGGTCAACCAGAGAATAAATATATATTTTTATATTTGTTAGGTATGCACATGTGTGCAGTGAGGATGCCCACCGTGACTAGAATTAGTCCACAGTGTGTTATTTGCATGCAAAGCGCTAACAATTAATGGGTGCCATGGTGGTGCGCTTTAATTAATTGTTGCAGGTACTAGGAAGAGTTATTTTTCCTAAGCGCTACAGGAGCCTAACAAGCATCTAGGAGGCGGTTCGTGTGACCAAGTGCTTTGAAGACTCCAGAGTGGCCCTTAGTGGCATGTAATAGGACTTAGTCTAGATTTTAGACAAGTGGCATGTTGCCAATTTGAAATGAGCTTGAAGCTCTTGTAATAAAGGATTCACGTTTTGGATTTTGGGATGTATCAGACAGCTCTACGCTGAACTCTTGTAACAGATTCTCTTCAAGAAATAAAATACCTTCGGGGGGGTCCAGCCCAACATGTTGTCCTGGGCCCTAGCAGTGTGTAGAGAGAGAGAGAGAGAGAGAGCTTTACTGAGTATTTCTGCAGTAAATTCAGAGTGCAAGGATCTGTAGAGAGAGAACTAGTGAATTGCATTGGTATCAAAGCACAGCTATACTGTCTTCTTAGACAGTGACGATCCAAGGAATTGATGCGTGATGATGAGGGCGCACGATATTTGAGCCTGCGCAATAAGATTGGCGTATGGAAGGCTTCCTCGTTCGTTCTCCTTATGCTAGTCCTTGGGTGACGATCTAAAGTTTAAAGGCTGTGACAACCCAACAAGAAGTTTACTTCTACCCAGTACTATCTACTATGCACGGGGCCCTGCAACTAAATAGCAAAGGAAAGATTTCCGTCGAATGGCGAAGGGGTATCAGGGTATAATATTTCCGTCGAACGGCGAAGGGGTATCGGGGAGGTCACTGCGCTGCACACAGAAGGCTCCAGCGAGGCGACGGGCGCGACGCGCGATGGTTTCTGAGGCGCGATGCACGACTTCGACCAGCCAAGTAAAGGTGTGAAACCTTAGGCTTACGTGGCAGCCGGGAGGATCTTTGCTGATGTGGCCAGGGTGTTCAGCCAGGGTGTACACGTGGCACTCAGGTAAGTAGACATGATGATGTGGCGCTGACACGTGCGAGCCGACGTGGCAGTGTACAGTTCTGGTGCTGACATGGCAGTACACATGGCAGCCAGTCCAGATGCTGACGTGGCAATGACGTGGCAGACAGGTAGCTGATGTGGCAAACCCTGGGTTTATCTAACCTAACCTTGGTTAGTAGACTGGTTAGAGGTCCAGTTAGTTGACCCAACCAGACCAGTCTCGTCACTAACTAGACTGTGACCAGTCCAGTTAGTCTAGTTGCAGACTAATCAGACCAGAACCAATCAGTCGGATTAGAGTAACTAGCCAGTTACTCCATCTGGTTACTGTTCTTTTCAACAAAAAAAAAGGGGACAGTTGCAGAGACTGTTTCTGCTAGCAGATTTCACCTGCCTGTCAGACTTTTACTGTCAAAAAAGCAGCAGAAAAGCAGAGAAAACAGAGATTTGCAGAAAAAGAGTATGCATGCCTTTGAGCAGTGAAAAGAGGGAAAAACAGATGCTTTTTGAAGCCATCTGCAGCAGCCAGAAAAAGGGCAATATAGTTGTTGATGCTTTGGCAACTGTGTGGGTATATGCCTTGAATTGACAGCCAATACTGGCATAGATTGTGAATGCAAGACACCTCTTGCTGAGGTAAATTTTCCCTTTGAAAAGCAAAGGCAGCGTGCATCAGTTGCATACATAGTGTGTGTGAGAAACTTGCAGATCTCAGACAAGTTGTAAGAAGATGGCTCAATCACCTATCCAGTGGGATTCACAAGATAGGGATGCGCATCCAAATCAGAGAAGTGTGCATCAAACTCAGCAAGAATTTGAGCAGATGGTACGCACTCGTATACAAGAGATGGAAAATCTCAGAAAGGATCCAAGGGCTCAGCATTTGTTTCAAACAGAAGCTATGCCTAATGCAGTATATGATGTGCCAATGCCAGAGGCACACTCTCGTGTACAGCCAGAGAAAGAGAGATCTCATAGGGGACAGTCTCATAGCAGGAAGAGATCGAGGCATCATCACCGATCTCCTAGTCCATCACCGTCTACCTCGAGTTCAACTTCTGTATCTTCTTCTTCATCAGATAAACCATCAAGGAAAAGAAGGAAACACAAGAAGTCTAGGAAGAGAGAGTCTTCCAAAGAGACCAAGGAATTCAAAGAGGGAGGTAAATCTGTCCAGTTTATGACCTACAATGGACAGTATGGTCATACAAACAAAGCATTGCAGTTCATCAGGCAGTTTGATGCTGCATTCGGCACAGAAAAGTTTTCAAAATCCTCCAAGTTAAGAATGGTCAGTTTGCACTTGACAGCGACAGCTAGTGCATGGTGGAGTGCACAGACCACAGATGGGTCAGCCCCAAAGAAGTGGAAGGACTTCAAGAAAGCCTTCTACCAGCAGTTTATGCCTAAACAGTTTAGAGACCATGTTCTTCAAGATTGGGACAGTTTGCATATGGATGCAGGAGATACAGTGGATGTGTACAACCAAAAGTTTTGGGATGCTTATTTGCAGGTTGCACCTTTCAAAAAGATCTCCAAAGGAACCCAAATGAGAAAGTATAGAGCAGGTCTCACTCCAAGAATCCAGGCAGTAGTGAATGCTTTGGAGGCAAAGAACATTCAAGACCTTATGCATTCAGCTTCAGTAGCTAGTCTTGTGCCGTTACAAGATCCATCCACGGTACTATCCTTGCATGCAGGGCGTGCCGAAAGAAAGAAAACTGATTTTTCAAAATCAGAAAAGAAAGAGTACCCCAAGGTTGAAAAGAAAGGGTTTCAGCCTCAGAAGCGGAGGGGTACTCAGTTTTCAAAGGCTTATAAAGGCAAATCTCCATTCACCCCTGAACAGATAGCTGAATTCCATAGAGATGGGAAATGCTTCAAGTGCGGCAAAGAGGGGCATGTGGCTGCCCAGTGCCCAAAAAAGCCTTCAATTTCGAAGGGAAAGAGGTAGAGAAGCCACGAGGACCGCAAAAGCCAATGGCAGGAGGAATTCCTGACATACTGGGTCATGTTTCAAACCCAGAAGAACGAGAATTGCTGCTATCATGGGGCAAAGTCAGAGACCAGCAAGCGCTAATTTTATTTGATCCAGGGGCTACTGATAATTTCATATCAGAGGACTTAGCCCTGAGGCTAGGAATAAAGACGGAGGAGTTGGGCAGGGCTTTGGATGCCGATCAGATGTTCTGTGGGAATCCTGTGCCAGTCACTCCCTTGATAGGGAAGCTCCGTCTTCATGTACAGAGTTATGTGGATAAGGAAGACTTCTTCATTTCTCCACTGAAACATCATGATGTAGTCTTGGGAATGCCTTGGTTTCATCGCAAGGCAGTGAAGTTGACTCTTCCTGAAAGAGTGCTGGAGTTTGTGCATATGGGAAAAAATCAGTGTTTAGTTGCCAGGAATAAAGGGGAGACTATCCCCATTGTATCTGATGTTACATGTGGTAAAGCAATAAAGTCTGCAATTTCTGCGTACATGGTTTTTGTAAAAGAAAAGAGAATGATATGCATGCTGAAATGAATGATGCAGACAAAGATAAGTTTCAGTTTCTTGTAAACTTTAAAGATTGCTTTTCCGATGCTTTTCCAAGGGAGTTACCCCCAGAGAGACCAGAAGATCATCAGATAGAGTTAATGCCTGGTAGTGAGCCACCAAACAGACCACCTTATAGAGTCAGTGCGACTCAGAGAGAGGAGATTATGGCTCAGGTGCAGGACTTACTGTCCAAAGGGTTGATTCAGCCCAGCTCGTCTCCTTTTTGTTCCCCTGTACTGCTGGTACAAAAGAAAGATGGTTCATTCCGTATGTGCGTCGATTATCGCGCACTGAACAAAATGACCATCAAGAATAGATTCCCTATTCCGCGCATTGATGATGTGCTGGATCAATTAATGGAGCTTCAGTTTTCAGCAGGATAGACTTAAAGAGTGGCTATCACCAAATGAGGATACAGCCTCAGGATGTGCACAAGACAGCATTCCACACTACAATCGGGTTGTATGAATACTTAGTGATGCCTTTTGGGTTGACAAATGCTCCAGCCACATTCAATAGAATGATGGATCACATCTTCCGAAAGTACATGCATTTCATGGGTACTTTCTTTGATGATATCCTAGTCTTTTCAAAGACAGAGGAAGAGCACAGGGAACATCTTGCTATAGTGTTTCAGGAGCTGAGAAATCATCAGCTCTATGCAAACAGCAAGAAAAGTGAATTCTTCTTGGAAGAAATCCATTATCTGGGGCATATAATATCCAAGAATGGGATACAGATGGATCCAGCAAAGATCCGTGCCATTCAGGAATGGCCAGAGCTGAAAACTGTGCATGAAGTTCTAAGTTTCCTACATGTGTTCTTACTACAGAAAGTTTATCAGGCATTTTGCTGATATCGCAGCTCCATTACATGACCTTACTAAGAAAAATGCAGCCTTCACATGGGGAATGTCACAAAAGAAAGCATTCAATACACTCAAGGAGAAGTTGACTACAGAGCCTATTCTTGAAGTCCGGATCTTTATCAACCTTTTGATGTTGATTGCGATGCTTGTGGAGAGTGTGTTGGGACTGCATTACATCAGAATGGACATGTAGTAGCCTACGAGAGCCGAAGATTGCGTGATGCAGAAAGATATCTCGGAATCTATGAGAAAGAGTTATTGGCTGTAATTCATGCCATCCATACATGGAAGCATTATCTTTTGGGTGCAGATTTTACTGTTAAAACAGATCACCAAAGTCTGAGATACTTTTTGACTCAGACCAAGCTTTCCGAGAAGCATATGAAATGGGCAAATATGCTGTCAATGTATCATTTTCAGATTGTCCATACCCCAGGAATTCGGAACAGAGTGGCAAATGCCTTGTCCCGAAGACCCCACGTCAATAATGTGACTATTGCTCATCATCAGGACCTAGAAGGCATGAGGGAGCAATATGCTAGTGATGCAGATTTTGGTGAGATTTTACAGCAAATGCAAGAGGGGCAATCCACCAGTCGGCATCTTGAAAGAGGGTTTTGTGAATTTATATTTTTTTAAATTTTGTGCCTTGTACCGCGGACTATCGATAGCAGCCTACTGCTTCATCAAGAGCCTCTCCCCCCCTTCCTTCATCGCACATCGGGTCGGCTCCCGTCTTCACCCGTACGACTTTATTCAAGGGTTCCTGGCAGAACTTATTGGCTCTTGATCTTTGGGTTCGATAGTTCTCTGCTTGGTATTGAAACACATGGGGGGCCTCAGCCACTCAAGAAATCATGAGTTCTGTCTAAAAAGTACGGATCTCCACACCCAGATACAGATCCCAATCCTTCCCCACTTCTCCGAAACTCAGAAGTTTGATGGTACTAACTATGACACCTGGAAGGATAACATCGTCGCAGTTTCAGAGGGGGACAGACATCCTCTTCTCCATTTACTCTCTCGTACAGGTTCCCATCTACCGGATTCTCTTCACCGACAAACTTTCCTCATTTGCACTACACTTCGAGTCTTGGATTGTTTCTTTACATGGCCCCAACCGGGAACATACTCTCGAGGGGGACTCTCCCGTTCACCATCCTTCAACAGTCCGGCTCGTTATCGACAGTACCAGCTTCTTGCGGACTCACCCAGCTCCCTGCTTCTTCAACAGGAGCTGAGAGGGGGTGTTAGCATTATATGCATCTCCTGTCTATAGTGTACTTGTGTGCACACTGCTCTGAGTGAGGGCTTCTTTGTGGGTGTGCCCGCCCCTCGTGAGGTTCTTTCATTCCCGGTTCCACACTTGTATCTGACACTATTTTCCATCGGTCGGAGGCTATTCCTACACTCAGAGGGGGCACCCACGAGACAGGGCCGAAGCAGGGGACAGAGGGGGACAGACCAGGTCGACCAGCTCCTGGCCGACTAGCTCCTGGCCGACCAGCTGGTCGGCCCAGTTGGCTGGCCGACCAGCTGGTCGGCCTAGGCCAACTAGACCGACCACCTACCCTGGCCTCCCCTACATAAGGGCCTTCCCCCTCCTCATTGTCATTATCTTCTGGTGCAGCTCCTCCAGCCTCCTCGCTGCAAGCTCCTCCAGCCTCCTCGCCTCAGGCTCCTGCTTCCTCACTCCAGGCTTCCCCTGCCTCCTCGCTCCAGGCCCCTCCAGCCTCCTCGCTGCAGGCTCCTCCAGCCTCCTCGCCTCAGGCTCCTGCTTCCTTGCTCCAGGCTTCCCCTGCCTCCTCGCTCCAGGCCCCTCCAGCCTCCTCGCTGCAGGCTCCTCCAGCCTCCTCGCCTCAGGCTCCTCCAGCCTCACTCCAGGCTTCCCCTGCCTCCTCGCTCCAGGCTCCTCCAACCTCCTTGCTGCAGGCTCCTCCAGCCTCCACGCCTCAGGCTCCTGCCTCCTCGCTCCAGGCTCCTCCAACCTCCTCGTTCCTAGGCTCCAGCCTCCTTGTGCCCCTTTCCTCTGCTCCAGTTTAGCCCCTTCTGCAGCTCTTGTTTCTCATCCTGTTCAGGACTCCTTGTATTACAGTTGCTGCCCTGGTTTATGGGCTGAGTTACAGCAGATCTGTTTGTGGCACATCTTGTTGTCTCTAGTGTTCTCTGTGTGATTCTGTAGCTTCAGTTTGCTTACATCTTCCGCTGCCACTCTTGACATTCATTCCGGTTCGCAAAACCATAAAGGCAGATCATATGGCTAAGCTTTTCATGGCACAGATCTTTAAGCATCATGGTATGCCTAAGTCCATTGTTAGTGATCGAGATCCCAGAATGACCAGTCTATTCTGGAGAGCTTTATTTGATAACATGGGGACAAATTTGAATTTTTCTTCTTCTTTCCATCCCCAGACAGATGGTCAAAGTGAAGTAGCAAATTCTACAGCATTAGATATGCTGAAATGCTACGTGGGTGACCAACGTTCAGACTGCGAAAAGTACCTACCATTGGTAGAGTTTGCTTACAATAATACACTACACAGCTCTATAGGGAAAGCCCCCTTTGAGGTCATTTATGGGAAGGTGATTTTGCCACCTATATTGAGGACCAAAGATGAAATATTTGCAGCTGATCAGTTTGTGAGAGACCTCCAGACAGCTTACAACCAAGTCCGGACAGCAATCGAAAGGTCTCAAGAGAAACATAAAAGCGCTACAGATAAACATAGGAGACAGTTAGATCTCAAGGAAGGGGATTGGGTACTTTTGAAGTTTGAAAAAGCTAGGCTCCACAAGTTTAAAGGCAAAAAGAAAGTGTATGCAAAGTTATCTCCCGAATACTATGGCCCTTTCAGGGTTACAGAAAGAATAAATGAGGTTGCATACAGGTTAGCATTGCCAGAGCACTGGAGGATTCACAATGCATTCCATGTGAGTCTTCTAAAGAAATTCCAGGGGCCAGAGCCTACAAAACCAGTATCAGAGAATCCACCAGAAGTGGATGAGCTGGAGGAGGTCCTTCAGCCAGAGTAGATTGTGTACCATACAGTACGCAAAGGCCCTCAAGGTAAGGAGTTTTACAGGTATCTTGTAAAATTCAAGAACTATACGGCATTAGATGCCAAGTGGATGGACAAAGACATGTTATCCGATCATCCACAGCTTTTGGATGTTTACAAGGAAGCTTTTCAGTTGAGGTCAACTGAATAGAAGCCAAGGGGATGTCACCACAATGTAAATATCCTAAGTCAAAGTACAGTTGACCATTTATTTGATCATAATTAAAGAGTTTTATACGTGTTAATTATGGTCAAAGGATTGACTACGGTCAAAGATACTTGACTCTAGTCAAGTAAACCTGACTTCGGTCGGGGAGACTTGGTTTATTACCAAGAGGGTTAACTGCGGTTAACCAGAGAACCACAAAGCTGACTACGGTCAGAGAGTGTTGACTTCGGTCAACAAGACTTGGCATGTGCCAAGAGGGTTAACCACGGTTAACCAAGATGTGCCAACTTCGGTTGGAGAGTTGTGCCAACTTCGGTTGGAGAGACTTGGCTATAATTAAGGCGCCTCGACCCTTGGTCAAAGCTCCTTAATTATAATCAAGAGTGTTGACTCCGGTCAACCAGAGAATAAATATATATTTTTATATTTATTAGGTGTGCACATGTGTTCAGTGGGGATGCCCACTGTGACTAGAATTAGTCCATAGTGTGTTATTTGCATGCAAAGCGCTAACAATTAATGGGTGCCATGGTGGTGCGCTTTCATTAATTGTTGCAGGTACTAGGAAGAGTTATTTTTCCTAAGCGCTATAGGAGCCTAACAAGCATCTAGGAGGCGGTTCGTGTGACCAAGTGCTTTGAAGACTCCAGAGTGGCCCTTAGTGGCATGTAATAGGACTTAGTCTAGATTTTAGACAAGTGGCATGTTGCCAATTTGAAATGAGCTTGAAGCTCTTGTAATGAAGGATTCACATTTTGGATTTTGGGATGTATCAAACAGCTCTACGCTGAACTCTTGTAACAGATTCTCTTCAAGAAATAAAATACCTTCGGGGGGGTCCAGCCCGACATGTTGTCCTGGGCCCTAGCAGTGAGTAGAGAGAGAGAGAGAGAGAGAGAGAGAGAGAGAGAGCTTTACTGAGTATTTCTGTAGTAAATTCAGAGTGCGAGGATTTGTAGAGAGAGAACGAGTGAATTGCAGATACCCCAATGGCAGATGCAGTGTGACCAGAAAACGTGTTTCGGGCATCCAAAACGTGTAGAAACGTTTCTGCCCAAAACCTTTCATAGAAACGTGTGAAACGTGGCATTTAGGGTGAAACGCCCTGGGTACAAAGACAATGGGCAGATGCTCATGCTTTGTTCACCAAGATGGATGTCGACCTTACGTATGAGGGAGCTTGGAGAGTAGGGAAGACGAAGATACCAACACCCTTATGAGCATGAGGGCATCTCTGAAATGGACCAAAATCTACCTCGATGACAACCTCACTCTTCTACAGCAGAAGCACAAAAAGAGATGGGATGACACGAGTAATGGCAGCAAGGGAAGCAAGAAAATGAACTGCTTACAGGGATGGCAAAGTGATTATCCGGGAAAGAGCAAAATGGGGGGAAGGGAGAAGGGGAGAAGGAAGACGGGGAATTATGATGGTGTCGAGACACTTGAGAGGCCAAAGAGAGGGCGGCCCAGAGCTACAGGATACACATGGGAGTCAACTCATAGGAGAGAATTGAGGAGAGAGAGTGGGGTACGAGGCTCTGGAGAGTGGCTGTCCTTTTCAAAACACACTTGAGACCACTCATATCTGTGGTACGAAGAGAGGAGCATACACGTCATATGTGGATACGAGTCCAACTACCAAATGCCCGACAGATCTTCATTGCGATGTGCTACTTCCCCCAGACACATCATCATATGCTCAAGAGGTCACTACAGAGGGACATAGCCCATTTGAGACTATACATGATGACATCACACAGTTCTCCAAGCAGGGAGACACCCTCCTTCTGGGAGACTTCAATGCAAGGACAAGAGATAGACAAGTGGGCCTACTAGACTTCGCATATCAGAGAGATCCCCACATGGTTCCGGAGCTAGATGCAGCTTTTCCTGTCTGGACCAGGCTTGTGCTGCTGTACCTCAAGGTCTAAAGTCCTGTCTTACCGTTCATGTAAGGCTGGGTGGAGGGGGGCCAGCTCCTGACCTCCTTGAGGACCTGAGGAGGGAATCGGAAGATAGAAAGCTCCAACTGTGCTTGTTACACCAAGAGCAACTTTACTTCAAAACTAGATCTGGCCGTGAAAATTGGGTGCTACCTTTACGTTATTTAGGAAGAATGGAGATCGTTAAGCAAAAGGAGAGCGGCTGCCCCGGCCTTCGATGAAGTTACAGTTTAAACAATACTCTTACTTTATTGGAATTGGTTTATAGTCTTCTCAACAAATCTATTCAATAACTGTTCATACTCGGCCCATCCCGTTTAAGTTTTATTTCAACCAGCGTTGGCCTGCGAGCCCCAAAGCCAATAATTATCAAGAAGCCTCAAAGCTTTCTCCTGCGATAATTGTCGCATGGGACATTACCCAATTCTCCCGTACCAGATTCTGTACGTTTATGAAGGCATTTCTTGAAAACGTCTTTAACTAAAAACAAATACTCATTGTTACAAAAAACGATACAGCAAATCTTGTGAAAACCCGATCGCCTGCAAACATTGGAGCAGAAAGAAAAATACCGAAATCAAACCGAGCATGCGGAGAGATTGTCGCGGAGACAATGGTAAATTCCAGGATACCAGTCGCCATTGTTGCAGGGTTTCTGTGGACGAGAACATAGGCAATCCTGCAATAAGAAGCGAAGGGAAAAAGGTGTAAAGGCTGGAGTCAAAAAACAGATCTTACCGAAAGGGTGGGGATGAATGGAGGAGAGAACCTGCGTGAATGGAAAAGGGCAAAAACTTCGAAGCTGCAGTGCGATTGCTGCAGGCGCAGGAATGGAATTTTGCAAACGATGAGGCTGAGGCTGAGCTATAGAACCGACGCCTTGTGTTGACTGAGCTGGCGCCTCCAAGAGCTGACGTGGAAAACCGTGTTTTGACCATCGGTGTCACCCTTTTCCACGTGTCCTTCGAATCCGGACTCCACATCCATAGGTCTACATTGCACAAGTCAGCATTATTTATTTCAACTAATTAGTAATTGCCCCTACGCTACATTACAAGCGGTTGCGGAGCAACGGCACCTGACACAGTAGGACATTTGCCCACTTGAGCTGGCTGCTTGCGTCCGAATCCTACGGGATGTGCCCTACTGCCTACCTCTCCATGTAGGCCTTGGGCAAAGGTGCCCATGGTAGTGGGCCATAGGTGGGTGAGGGAAAATGTTTGGCCCTGTGACTTGTTGATTGTCATGCCGAATGCCAATCAGATAGGAAATTGCTTTCTCCTCATGTTGAATGGAAGTTTAAGGTTGGTCGGAATGAACGTTATCCTTGGAATGAACCTTCTATTACCAGCATTGGTACCGATAATGATTTTCGCTTCCAACACTTTCGTGTGAAACTCTTTGCATATCAACCATGTCCCATTGCATAAACCCTGGCAAGGATTGAAAATTGCGCAACAAAATTATAGGAGCATACCTTTTCAAAACCAATCAATGTGGGGGGTATCCACCACCAAGATCCAGACTGTTCAAATACTCGACTGTAAACAAAAAAGGATCTCCCCCTGACTTGTCCACTGAGTCTGTGCTTAGGTACTCCCTTTCGTCACCAGGCATTGCCTTCAATGCCGTAGCATTAATTGCATCAACCTCAAGGTTCCGAGGTGCAAGAATAGCACAAAAGTATGGTGCACAGACCAAAAGATTTGCAAGGCCTCTATACACCCATCCGATGAGGCCTTCCATGGACTTTGTCTCTAAAAGCATCTGTGATGGAATCACAATAGTATCTTCTTTTGTACATCTATTTATGCCATTGCCAAATGTCCAAAACCCATTGTGTGAACTCTTGCTCGGATGAGTTATCACCATGCTGAAGGACTCGCATATTCTATATGAGCTTCAATACTGTAGTGTGACCCCAAATCCTTGAGTGGCATAAGGTAGCATTGACAATGTCCTCTCGTCCTGCCTTTGGAAGCACTGGCAAGACTTTGTCTAAAATCCTGCCGCTTACTGGTTTTTTGTTCCAAACAAACTTGCATGGCAAGTCACCATACAGCAAGTTGCTTGTGTCATGTTGCAACTGACTGTAAGTGAACCATTCTGTGAGGGTGGTCTTCTGATTTTGTTCCTTGTCCACTACATTCTGCAAATCATCATCATCTCAAAATATGACATTATTGCACATCGGAAGATGAACCTGCAACCTTTGCACATCTGGTTTTTCATCGTGTATGGCATACTCACAAATCCGCCAACATGCTTCTGATGCTAACATGTAACGTGCATCCAAGTAACTGTTGATCTCATCAATCCACGGTCAACTATGTTGTGCAAATGACCTTGCTCTCCTACATGATTTAGCTGCATCCTAATGATGGCTCTATCCTGACCTTTGTAGACGTATTTGTACAAATACTTAACTGCAGTAATTGTGGAGCATATATGTGTGCCTTGTACTTCACGCAGAGGAAAGGATTAAATGGCATAATCCACCAATTATCAATCACAACCCCTTTCACTTGTATCTTTCTACGATCATCATGGCGCATGTAAACAGGATAACCATCATTGCCAACAATAATAGTCTGCGAGAATGCACGTGGATAACGACGAATGCATTTCCTATCAACCATGCAAGTTGCAGATGCATTTAGTGCACCACATGAACCATGGTCATTACATTGTCCAATAATCTCATGCAGCTCTGAGAACAATGTTTTATCTGGTAACTCTGCACATACTAATCGGCCATAGTGACCGATCTCCACCACGGGTTTGAAGGCACCTTCTAATATCAACAATATATGTGAGTGTGGCAGACCTCTCTTTTGAAACTCTATCACACCCATGTATCCAGTCGCCTTCCCAAACAAATTATGTTTTGACATTGACTACGTCATATCCTTATGTTTTTTAAAAAACATACGGGCTGTCAAATCTAGTTGGTCTTGCGCAGTTTGTCCCGACAACAATGCTCTAGATATTTCAAGCCATTTCGGATTACAGGTGAATGTGATGAATAAATCTGGTTTGCCCCTTTTCTTGACAATTGCCATCGCATCTTAGTATAGCTGACCCATATACCGGGGCTGTTGAGGGGTAACTCCACCACCCCACTAAGCCACTACCTCCAGGAATAGAATATAGTTTGTAACTGAAAATGGTTATAGTAGCTGTCTCCAAGAACTCTCTTGGATTTTGTCTCTACAATGATTCCTGCAACCGACAGTTATCAAGAGGAGGCTTTTGTGTTCAGCTCTCATGTACCTTTGAATGTCTTGAAATGTATCTGCTGTCTTTCTTTTGAGTTATCCGCTCTATTTTCGAATGTGTATTGTTCTTCAAAATTTCATTGCTTCCAGTTCAAGTTAGTTAGGTGTTTTGCATTGTGAGTTAACTGGCAACACATTTGGTGATCTTGCTCAACGTTTGAACTCAGAACCAGAGAAGACTGGTGCGGAAAGGTGATGGACAACAATCGGACAACATTCCGATTCAACACAAAGTGAGGTGACGAGTAGACCGCTTCGCCACTACAAAGAAATGAGGACAAGAACTACAGACTACAAGACAAGGAAAGCACGGAAAGAATAAGACAACTGGTACTATGACAACAGCAACTCAAGTCCAAAAAAGAGCGACAATAATACGACTTCATTCCGCCTCACAGAGTCACAAACAAGCCAAACAGCAACACGACTCAAGAAGCGAGCGAGCCAATAATCAACAAGCAAAAGAAGATGAAAGAGCAACCTGATAATGATGTGACAAGCAATCAAATAGTAGTCGGTACTAGCAGAGGATGAGCAAAGAGTCCAAGCCACTGAAAGCAACAAGCACGAATCTGAAGAATCTTGCTGCAACATATCGAAAGCACGATGGACAAGCTGAAACAGCTGCAAAGGTGTTAAGGAATGTACTAAGCAACTATCTCAAGCAACAAGCTACAACCAGG
Organism: Dipteris shenzhenensis; assembly: GCF_047967505.1. Taxonomy (NCBI): domain Eukaryota; kingdom Viridiplantae; phylum Streptophyta; class Polypodiopsida; order Gleicheniales; family Dipteridaceae; genus Dipteris; species Dipteris shenzhenensis. The sequence goes on from NC_141616.1 coordinate 26,221,261, forward strand.
CGGAACAATGTCTGACTAGTCAATAGTCACTGATGACGGAGAACAAGCTCTAAACAAGAAAAAGACATGAATTCAAAACGATTGGTGAACATCAACACCAACAATCGCTATAAAGGCAATCCAATAACAATCCCACTATCATATGCAAATAGCACGTGCATTGGAACAATCAACGGAGGGCAAAGTCATTCTGACTTCTTCTATATAGTTCATGGAGGCACTCCAAGAGAATGTTGGAAGCAACCGAAGGTCCACCATCACCAAACCGAATCAGAGCCATCTACTTCACAAGGAATAGAGATAGAGTTGAGGGTGATAGTCAGATAGATCAAGATCTTGACAACATCTTCCACGATCTTGACTATATCCCAAGTGGGGAGAGTTCCTCAACCGATTCAGTTCACCACTTGGAAATTCAAGAAGCTGTAGCTGAACTTGAGGTGTTGTCTATTTCAACACCTATTGAGACATTCCTTAGAACCACAGTGGGAACACATCTAGCTGCAAGCTTATTCATTGCAGCTTGAAGATAAATCAACTTCAATCCATTGCCACCTCAGCCAAAAAAGAAGGAACCTGTTCTTTAAGCTATCAAGATGTAGAACCCCTTCGTCAAAGCAACAAAGTTCGAAGGGAAGAAAGGACAAGATCCAAATAGTCATATTGGATAGTTTGAGATCCATTGGATGGCTAGCAGATTTGGAGCTCTACCTGAAGTAGTAAAGAAAGAGCCATTTGCAGCTACTTTTGAAGATAAGGCAACGACTTGGTTTATGCAATATGGTCTTGCAAATTTTGCAGATTATGATGCCTTGAAAGTCTAATTCCTAAGTAGATTCAGAAAAGAAAAAACACCAGAAGCAGTTCTAAAGAAGCTTCCAAACAAAAAGACATATCGGTGGAGGACTATGCACAAAAATTCAAGAATCCAAATCAAAGGCTAGCTGCCCCACAAAGGCCTACAAATGAACAACTTGGTGATTATTTTTGCAAAGGACTAACCAAGCAATTGAGAACTGCTGTAGCAGGGAGAGATCAGTTGGGAGGAGCAAATGACTTTAATAACATGGTTGAAGCAGCTCAAAGAGTAGAGAGAAGGCTTGGTTATAAATCAAAGTCAAACAAAGGAAAGAAGAAACAAGCATCTAACTCTAACACATATTCAAACACAGAAGATGACTCCAATGCAGAGGAGGATGACAGTGATGCATCAAACTCTGATAGCTCGGATGACTAGTATGAAGAGGAAGAAACCAACAAAGCAAAGAGGAAGAGAAAGGACAAGAAGGAAAAAGCCAGGGATAAGGCAAAAACCAAAAAGAAAGAAGAAAAGAGCTCAAAGGTAGAATCCATGCTAGAACAAATGATAAAAGAAGAGTTTTAGAATTTAAGATTATCACCAAATCAGGCAAAGATTGCATATGAATTTTGTGGAAAAGATAACCATGATAAAGACAAATGTTGGTATAACCTGAATTTCAGGGGAAGAGTGCCAGCTCACATTCAAGTAGCCCACAATACAGCTCCACCAGCAATAGCTAATCAGATTGCAGTGCAAGGACAGAGACAACAAAGATTCAAGAACGTTGCCCCAAGGAGGCAGAATAACCAGAACTGGGGAGGTCAACAATAGCCCAACATAAATCAAGCATGCAATTAGTGTGGGGAAGATGGCCATAGACAAGGTCCACAATGTGAGCTATGGTGCAAACATAGAGAAGAAAGAGGGATCCCAATTATCCAATACAATGCAAGGGGGAACTCGAATCCTCCACAACAACCACCAGCAAGTGCAAACATGGTCAGTCTACAACCAATTATTGAAGAGCCCAAGGAGAGTTTACATCAAAAAGATGTTCAAACGGAAAAAACAATACATATTACTAAGCAAAACATGTTATTTCCTGGAATACAAAGTAATTGCACATCGGGCAGAAACATAGTCAGGATAAAGGAGCCTAAGGAAGCTATAGAGACAATGGTAATAACAAGGTCAAAGGGAGAAAAACCCCTAGCAGGACTAGGAGAAACCACAAAAAATACAATCAAGCCAATTGATTGGGTTGACCAAGCAAAAGTAAGAAACAAAGCTCTAGAATAAATCCTAGAAATCAATGCAACAAAAGAGGCACAATTACATAGAACATGCAAAGCCAAATCAATTCCAACTACACTAGGAAAGCATTCGAGAAAGATGTGTGGCAAAGAATTATAGAAACACAAAAGGATGGCACTGATGATGGATACACAAAAATGACAAACCATAAGTAGACATCACAAGACACATTCGATGCATAGAAAGAAAGCCAGATCCCCGACCACTAGAACATATCCTCCTAAGGCAGATAGTAAAATTCCAGTCGAAATCCAATCGGATACCATCCCACAACCAGAATGTAGTAGCAAGGAGCAACTACATCATGATGAGGAAGAAGATATCTCTAATGTGCATAGTGACACTCTAATATAGAGGAAGCAGACCATCCAAAAGGCCTAAGGCCCAAAGCATAGGCTGATAATTTCTTCAAAGAGCTATTACACTCCAAGGTGCAAATCACATTGGACCCTATTAAATCTTGTACCAACACTCAAGGAACAATTGTTTCAAGGTTTGGAAGGAGACAACAAACCCAAGGCACCAGTGACTATGATAGAAGAAGATGAAGAGGAGTCTCCAAAAATCTATACATCAAGGTGGATTACAGAGTTCCCATAATTAATGTTGAATACAAAAGGCAATAAATACCAGATGTCCTGATTGATGCACAATCAAGTGTTAACATATTATCTGAGGACTTATTCAATAAATTTTGCTGCAATGAGTTAGCTCTAGCACCATTCCAAGTGAGAATGGCTGATCAAAGAAGAATCCAGCCACTTGGCATCCTCAAAGGCTAGGAAATTAGCATTTGGGGATTAAGTTCCATTGTTACATTTGTTGTGCTCATAATTGAAGAAAAAGACAGTTCCTACTCCATGTTATTAGAGGTAGACCTTGGCTAAGAACTACAAGAGTAAAACAAGATTGGGGAGCTGAGAGAAACACTTGATGCACGATCAAGTGCTAACATATTATCTGAGGAGTTATTCAATAAATTTTGTTGCAATGAGTTAGCTCTAGCACCATTCCAAGTGAGAATGGCTGATCAAAGGAGAATCCAGCCACTTTGGCATTCTCAAAGGCTAGGAAATTAGCATTTGGGGATTAAGTTCCATTGTTACATTTGTTGTGCTCATAATTGAAGAAAAAGACAGTTCCTACTCCATGTTATTAGAGGTAGACCTTGGCTGAGAGCTACAAGAGTGAAACAAGATTGGGGAGCTGAGAGAATCATGATAAAAAAAGGTAAGAAAAAGTTTAAGATTTTTCTAACATCAAAAATAAGTTTCCCTCGGCATATGCAGCCATTGGAAGCAAAAGGTGTAAACATGGTGGCTGAACTTGAGGAGGATGAGGCAGAAAGCTTCCTAAGTAGAAACCCATCTATAATACCTATATTTGAGGTAGATGTGGCAAAGATAGTCAAACAATACATTACTCAAGAGAGGAAACCACAAGCTACTGATCCAATTGTAGACAAAACACAGTCAGATAGAATCGGACAGAAGTCGAATGCACAATCAGAAAAACAAAAATGCCAACACAGCAAAAGAGGCAGACAATGAGGAAGGTATATCAAAGGAGAACTACAAAACACGTATGAAAGCCATCATTGAGGCATAAACACAGTTTGAAGAGCATATGAAAAGGAGTGCTAGAGTCAAAGAAGATGATCTAGAAGAAATGAATCTTGGTGACTATGACAACCCCAAAACAATGCTTATAAGCACTGGCCTCAATAGTTCATTTAAAGAACAACTCATGCAATTGATGGTTGAATACAAAGATGTCTTTGCATGGAACTATATAGACATAAAGGGTGTAGACCCAAGATTTTTCCAACACAAAATCAACCTCAAAAAAGATGCAACACTAGTGATCCAGCATAGATATAGGATGAACCCCAACTATGCTAGACAAGTGAAGGAGGAACTAGACAAGCTACTCAAAGTTGGATTCATATATCCCTTGGACCATGTGACATGGTTATCCCCAATTGTAATTGTACCAAAAAATAATGGGAAACTCAGAATATGTGTGGATTATAGGAAATTGAATGCTTCCACCATCACCGATCCATTTCCACTCCCATTTTGTGACTCATTATTAGTTGTTGTGGCAGGCCATGAACTTTATAGTTTCCTTGATGGATTTAGTGGCTACAATTAGATAAGAATGGCTCCTGTGAGGACAAAGAAAAAACAATGTTTGTAACTGAATGGGGAGTTTTTGCATCAAATGTGATTCCATTTGGACTCAAAAATGCACCACCTACTTTCCAAAAGTACATCCAAAATGTATTTGCATGTAATACTTAACATCTTTTATGAGAGTATTTTTGGATGATTTTTCAATGTTTCAAAAGAGGCATGAACACCTTCATCACTTAAGAATATGCTTTCAAAAATGCAGGTTGGCTAGGCTCAACCTTAACCCTGCAAAATGTGCATTTGCTGTCAGAAGAGGAGTCCTACTGGGACATATCATATTAGAGGAGGGGATGGAAATTGATTCTAAGAAAGTCTCTGCTATTCAAAAAGCAAACCCACCAAAGAATGTAAAACAATTACAAAGGTTTGTTGGACAAGTCAAATGGCATTGCAGATTTTTTTTGGTTGAGATATGCTATCCAATTACAAAGCTATCTAGAGAAATAGAGCCATATGTATGGGGAAAAGAACAAGATGAGGATTTCACTATCCTCAAAAAGATGTTAGTCATAGCACCCATATTGCAACCTCTTGATTGGAGTTTACCATTTGATGTCTTTATAGATGCATACGACACAGCTGTTAGCGTAGTATTGATGTAGCAAAAGAAATACAAATGGTTCAGACCAGTGTTTTATGCAAGCAGGATCCTCACAAAGCATGAAAGGAACTATGCTGTCACTAAAAGAGAGGCACTTGGGATGGTATATGCATTGGATAAATTCAGACACTACCTACTAGGTAGTAAAATTAATTTTCAAGTGGACCACCAAGCACTCATATATTTAGTGAATAAACCACAAGTCACAGGCAGACTTGCTAGGTGGATGCTCCTACTACAAGAATTTGACTATACAATTGTGCATAGACATGGAAAACAACATGATATTGCATATTATTTGAGCAGACTAACATCCGAAGAAGATCCAACTGGTGTTCTAGATGAGCTACCTGATGTTGGCATATTTATGATCCGAATAGACGATCCTTTAAATTGGTATTAAAAAATGTTATTATTTCTAACTGATGGTCTCATCCCTGAATCCTTGACCAGAGATCAGAGAAGGAAGCTTGTCCTACAAAGCAAGCCCTTCCTAGTAATTTCTAGAGTTCTATACACAAGAGAAATAGACCGAGTCATAAGGAGATGTGTCCAAACTCATGAGAAAAAAGCTATTGTGGAAGAGGCACATGGAGGATCGGTTGGAGGACACTTTTCAAGGGAAATGATAGGTAGAAAAATGTTGCAAGAAGGCCTTTGGTGGCCCACAATCTAAAAGATGCTCATAACTATGCAAAATCGTGCTTACCCTGCCAAAGAGACGATAGGCCACTGGATGTTGATAGGATGCCACATCAGCCCATCCTAGCATTAGAACCTTTTCAAAACTGGGGGCTAGACTTATCAAACCAACAGCAAAATATACAGGCAATTAATGCATACTTGGTGCAATTGATTATTGACAAAATGGGTGGAAGCAGTAGCCCTCAAAGATAATAAAGCGAGAATTGTTCCATATTTCTTATATCATTACAAGATTTGGTGTTCCTATTGAGATAATATCAGATAGAGGGACACACTTCCTCAAAAAAACAATTAGAAAAATGACAAAACTCCACATGATGCTACAGAAAAAGTCAACAGCTTACTACCCTCAGGGCAATGGCTAAGCTAAAAGTACCAATGAAGAAGATATTTAGGAGGACAGTGGTAGACAATCCCACTAATTGGGATCAGAAATTGGATTCAGTTCTATGGCAACTAAGAACAGTGTACAAAGTGGCCACAGGTCTTACACCATTTAGAGTGGTCTATGGATGTGAGGCTATAGTTCCAATGGAGTTTGTTGCAGGATGCCTGAGAGTTTTTGTAGAGCATAGGCTTTCACCAAAAGAATGAGTTAATATCAGGCTATAACAATTATTGCAATTAGATGAAGACATGCTTCAGAGCTCCTACATTGCTGACATCATTCAAAGGAGAAGAGCGGCTTGGATCAACAGAAATATCAAATTCAAATTAATCCGGAAAGGTGATCTAGATTTAATGTTCAACACAAAGCTAGGGAAGAGACTAGGAAAGTTCAAGCTGAGATATGATGGACCTTTTACGGTCATGGAAGTTTTTGACCAAGGCACATTCAGCCTAGCTGATCTTCATGGCAATGTTTTTGACAAGCCTGTGAATGGATTTTGGTTCAAACCGTATGTGGGTCCTGATCCATAAAAAACCAAGACTAATCTGGTATGTATCCAAGCCTATTCTAATATATATCAAGTTATGAGTACTATCAATATGATATAGGTAGCAAACAAATGTTGGAACTACATCCAACAGCAATCCAACATTGCCAAAGAGCAAGCAGATGCACAAAATTCCTAGTGTACACCACTTGAGTGCAAGCCAATTGCTGAATTTCAAGACATCATTGGCTCTATAATGCCAACTATCACAAGATAAGCCAGGATCTGCCGCCATACCTACACCCAAATACCTCCCAAATCTCCCACCATGAGTGCCCATCAACATCTATCATGCCACAAGCCGAACATATAGGATCCCATCATACTTGTCATCGACAAGGTCTCTCATGCATTCCAGGCACAAAATTCCAACATTCTGTTGCATCCGGACTCATCACACACAATAATCATCCACTTTCATCGACATTCATTGGCTGCTTGCAATGTTCACAAGTGCCAACCATCAACTACAGGCAGCACACACACTTCAGTCTAGATCACATTCTGTGATCTCAAGCACTCACCGACACCCTACTCGCACTCCAAAGATTCCTTCCCTCTCTATATGGCCCCAAAACGCTCACTCACCTCCATGCATCAACAGCAGCAGATGCAATAGCCAGCTTGTAGTTGACATTGCCTAGTGACACAACTATCCAAGAAGATGCGATGGGGATGAAGAAAGGCCAAATGCCCATTTGAAAAAGCCCTTGGAAGGACATGGAGGACCTTGAACCGATTGCTATGGCTCTCTAAATGAAGACAAGTCAGAGGAAGAACATATCATATGCCCAACAAAGAAGCAAATGATCCAGACCAGTTTATGTGTCACTCGACCCAACATAGCACAGCAAGTGGTTGCAAAAAGTCGACCTCCTGGATTACGCAAATTTGCCCTAGAACACATGGAAATCCCAGCCTGATGCTATGAAGCTGCTACGCTTATGGTGACACTGACTGTCATCTCGCATGTCTTCAATCTTCCCCTCACATAGGAAGAAGACACGTACGACAAGAATGTGGAGGCCGACATGCAGAAAGAATTCAGACCTCCAAAAATGACAAAGAACTATTTCTTTGTCAACAAAGTTCAGGAACCTACTCTTGACAATGGCAGCAGCTCAAATGGTACTTAGAATAGGTTTAATTGCTTGTAAAGACAAACACTATGAGTTTGCAAGAGCTATGCAATCATCCGACCAGTGGAGAAGGGCATGAAAATTTCTTGGACAAATGTGGTCCACTCCCGACTCTCTCGACTCATGGCTGAGGTGTCGAGGAAAAACCTAAGCAACACTAACAAGCACTCCAAGGTAGCTCCTTTCATCACTGCTCTGTTCAATTTTGTAACAAATCTACACCCCCATCCTTGGGAGGTCATTGTGCAATACAAGGAGAAAAGAACCAAGGCGGGTCATGACCCACAGGAAGACCCCAAAGGGAAGACAAGAGCAGTACAGCAACTGATTGAGGCAAACTATAGTAGGGCAACCAATGGTGGTGATGGCCAGGTGCCTGAACTCAATGCATCCCAAATAAGACTTTAAAGGAATGCACCACAACTCTGCAAGTTTCTCATGTGGCTATAGACCTAGGGTACAAATGGTTGCTGTATCAAGAAACACATTGCTAAGGCCTACATAAACCAGCTATTATAGAATGCATATTTTCCATGAAGGTACAGATGTCAAAGTGTTTTTTGATTTTATCCCAAGTCAGTATAACTGTTGTAGCTAATTGGAATTGTCTTTTGTGATGTAGAGAGATATACGTTAAAATCATACTTGAGTAGGTACATACTAGAAGGAGATCCATTTGGACCACCAAAGTTACCTATCCCTATCAATGAAGTGTTTTGGATAAAAAATGTGGCTTTTGAGGTGCATGAGTCAACCATTACAGGTGTTGGCTTGGGCTTGTTTCTCCATGACTCCATCAAGAGAGGGACTACTATTCTCCATTATGCAGGTGACAAGTACTCCTATAGATACTAGAAAGAATTATATAGAGTTCATCCAAGGCTAATGAAGTACTCCATCCAAGAGGTCCCTACTATCCCTATGAAGGATATGGTGCATATTGTTGGTGATGTTCAATATGGCAATGTGACAGGTTTATCAACAACAACAGAAATACCAATGCAAGGCCAAATGTTTGCTATGTATTTTCCCCTAACATTCCGCCTTGGTTTGATCCCATGATGAACATGGATATTGCAGAATATGATCACACTTGTATTGAATCCATAGATGATTTACATGCAGAACATGAGCTATTTGTAGAAGAGGAGCTATTTGCAAACTATGAGTTTTGAATAACAACATTGTATTTCTTTATGCATTTATTACTAATGGGAATTACTACTTTCTTGCCAGTTGTGTAAATTGGTGTGTGTAAATAATATGTGAACATGTTCATAGCTAAATTCATAATGGATTTTGAAGGAGTGTCACTCATGCCATTCTTTCCAATGGATTTTGAAGGAGTGTCACTCGTGCCATTCTTTCCAATGGATTGTGGAGAGATGGCACTGGTGCCATTCTTTCCGTGGGGGCTAGAAATTGAGAGTTTCTTTGGAATCATGTTTTATTTCAAAGCTTTCAATGGTGCATCAACAAACTATTATGTTTTCATCCAAAAGTGTAATTTTTTCCTTTGCAATGAGTAATCACCATGACATGTAAAGTTATCCTTTTACAATAATGTTAGTCAATCTAAACATTGAAAGTGCACAATAAATAATTGTCATTTCCACCTAATTTTACATCAAATGCTTGTCATTTCCACTTGATTTTACATCAACTAGATATCTTGCATTCATTCTTCTATAAAAGCACTTGGTCAAGTTAAAGAGACTGTACGTTGTCATTGCAATATTCATGGTTATCAATTACACTCTTGCATTTTTTAAATGGTGTTTTGGAGATTTTTAAATGAGAATTCTCACAAACAAAGCAAGTCTCAATATTAATGGAAATTCCATAGAGCTATTTTGAAGGTGTTTTTGAACACCACTATGGCTCACAAGATGAATCTCACTCAAATGGGTTTGGAAGTTTATTATTTTGTTGATGGTAATGTAGTTTAGGCATTGATATTCTATTTATTATTTGAGAATGTAGTTGATATTTCATACTTCATGAATGGAAATCTAGTCTATTTTCACATATTTCTCTTGTTTTTTCATGGAGAAAGGCTACAATTTCTTCCAAAACTACCATTTTGGGAATTGGGTTTTTCCCAAATTATCTAATATGGTGTTAATGTGGCCTAAAATGCTTCAAAATACAAATAGGCCAAAGGGCATGCTATCAAGTTTGATGCTATGTATTATGAAATGCAATGACCTTTGGTATGCTAATGAGTCATATAGCAAGCAAGTGCATGGAAAAAGAAACAATTCAAAATCGTAAATATTGTTGGATTTATTAAAAGACATTTGCACATGAACAAATTATACATTTTCAAATTCTTCCATTCTAGGTCAAATCTAGATACCAATATCAACAATTTTCAATGTTTTAAGACTGCCATGCAGTAGTCCCACTAGTTTGGATTTCAAATTTTCAATCCATTTTGGTTTTAAACAAATAAAAAAAAAGTTATGGAGCATGCCCTCAAATGGGTGTGCATAATTTTAGCACAACATTGGAGGCCTGTGAACCCATATGTAATGTTCTCATTTAGGTGTGTGTCCTTGGGTTATGAAGAAGCTCATGTAATATAATTTTGAATGATTACTTGGTTGCATGTATGTAGAGAATAAAATTTTGACATTTTTGAGTAAATTGCTATATCCTATACTCTTCAGGAACCATGCTTTAACATAGCACTTGTAATGCTTTAACAGTCTTATTTCATCTCATTATTCCATATTTTTTGGGTCTCATGTTCAAGTTTGAATGTGTACTACAACTTGAAGACAAAGTTTTGTGAATTTCACTAAGCAATGCATACGTTATGGATCATGCAAGATACCTATATACAAAAAATTCCCTGAACCTCACCAAAAATGGCTACACCCAAGCTTGCATTGACCCACAAAGCTAGACCTATTGTTGCAAAAGGTTTTGCACATCAATTTATGGTCAATACTATGATGAGACTTATGCTCCAGTAGCAAAGATGGATTCCATATAGATTTTGATATCACTAGCGACACTTAGTAGATGGAATGTGTACGAGCTAGATGTCAAAAATGCTTTTCTCAATGGTTACCTACATGAGGAAGTCTATCTACATGTAGCAACTAGTACGGTATGTTGAACTATGGAAAGAGCATCAGGTTTGCCATCTTAAGAAAAGGTCTCTACGGCTTAAAGCAAGCACCCAAAATTTGGGATAGTAGAGTCAACATGTATTTTTCTAATCTGGGATACATCAAGTCAAATGCAGATCATACGTCTCTCTACAACAAAGTCTGCCTAGAAGACATTACCATTACACTTTTGTATGTAGATTATTTGATTATGATAGGAGTCTTGGTATTGAGTTTTAAAGAGACTTAGATAGCACTTCACGAGCCAATAGAAATATGTGGATAGTCTCCTAAACAAGTTTCATATGGTAGATTACAAGATTGCAGCCTCTCCCATGGAGGAGAGTTTGAAACTTATAAAAGATCTAGGAAAGCCTACAATCCAATGACAAGTACTATTGGTAGCTCATTATATCTCTTATATATTTCACTATTGTAGTAAGTTCGCTAGCACAGTTTATGGCAAATCCAAAATAGTGTCATTAGACTGCACCCAAGAGATCTTGAGATACATCAAAGGTACAAGACATTTTCGAATAGAACACAGAGGAAGTCATCCAAGGTTGAATGGATACTATGACAGTGACTATGTAGGAGATCATGAGACTAGGAGATCCATACAAGGATAAGCGTTTTTCCTTGGTCAATGTGCTATATCATGGTTGTAAAACAAGCAACCAACTGTTTCTTTGTCTTCAACAAAATATGACTATAGGGTACTCACAAAGTGTGCATGTGAGGCTATATGGCTCATAAGAATATTGTCAAAAATAGATTACTTTGATGAGTCAAAGCCAACAATAATGTACTATGAGAACCAAACAGCTCAATATTAGCCAAGAATCCAATATATCACTCTAGGACAAAGCACATTTATGTTAGAGAGCACATCATCAGAGAAAGAGTGTCACTTAGCGGAATCACATTGCAACATTGTGACAACAAAGAGAATGTTGCAGATATCTTTACCAAAACACTTGGAAAAGAGCTTTTTGAGAAGCATTGATAAGCTCTTGGTTCGACTTAGAGGAAGTAAATTCCCATTAAAGGGGTGTGATGGAATGTAATGTTGAGTCCTTTTCCATTCCCCATAATTATCATCTTGAGGGAAGGCCTACTTCATGATGTTGATATTGAGGGAGGATATTGAGGATTCATCTCAACATCATGTTCAATATTGTGCATAGAACTAACACAAAAGAGTGCTAAAAAGGAAAGGGTTGGAAAATCTAACCCTAACCCTAACCCTAAAGGGGTTTGTATATATTCATTCTTTTCAATTGATACTAGTGTACAGTTAGTCATTTGTGGTGTGTTCTCTAGCTGTTCCCTCTCTCCTTGTTTCCACTCTTCTCCTCTTCTTTCTCCATATTTGTTCACCACATACATCATGTTCCACCTTGCCATGGCTAGAGTCAAAGAAATCCCATACATCATATTTAGACTAGTGGGATTTAAACCTTGCAACAAAGTAGAATCCACAAGCTGATTTAAACTTGAAATAAATATTTATCGAACTGCACCCAAGGTTGCTTTACTTTTTTTGTACTTAGGAAACATATTTGGTTAACCAACCCAAGTGCAATAGAAAGCATGTTGGCTAAATAAGGTATCATGTACCTTGTCATGCTAGGTAAACAAGGTGTGATGTTCCTTGTCATTTAAAATTAGAAAAGTCATGTGCTCTGCACTCTCTTGAATTCATTAGACTCCATGAAGCAATGATCTAGAATGACCACATCTTAGGTCGTTCAAAGCTTGCCGGTCTAGATTAAATTCTATGTGTGTTTTATAGGAATATACATTTCTCTCTTTGGGTCTCTTGACATACCAGGGCTTGTAATGCTCCACGCTCTTCTTCCCAATCCTTATGGGGGTTCTGAACCATAAATATTAGATACAACTCTATCTATCATCTAAAAAATTATAAAGGGTACATTGAAAACCTATGCATTCAAGAACACTCAATGTGCTTGCAATATCAACATAGTGGTTGGTCTAAACCATCCCAATGGTGGTGGCAACTAGTTCAAGGATTGTAACCAGGCCAATGGCGGTTTGCAACTAGCTTGATGGTGGTTTGCAAATAGCCTAATGGTTGCAACTAGTACAATAGCTACAACCAATATGGTGGTTGTTATTTCAACCATCGGGATGGTTGCTTGCAAAATAATTCTCTCTTTCTCTCTCTCTCTCTCTCTCTCTCTTTGCCACATTTCATAAGATGAAAATTAGCTAGCATAATTGAGGGTTCTCAACCATAAATGTAAGGTACAACTCTATCTACCCATCTAATAAATCAGAAAGGGTACATTGAAAACCTATGCATTCAAGAACACTCACTGTGCTTGCAATATCAACATAGTGGTTAGTCTAAACCAGCCCAATGGAAGTTGCAACCAGTTTGGTGGTTTGTACCTAGTCCAATGGTGGTTTATAACTAGCTCGATGGTGGTGCGGCAAAAAGCCTAATGGTTGCAATGAGTACAATGGTTGCAATCAGCATGGTAGTTATTATTTCAACCATCGAGATGTTTGCTTGCAAAAGAATAATTAATCTCTCTCTCTCTCTCTCTCTCTCTCTCTCTCTCTCTCTCTCCCCCTAGCCACTTGGGGCGTTTACCTCATAAAATTTTAGTGTACCATGTGAATTCAAAAGGAGAGGTATTTAAATTTAGATTTTTGAAAACAGTAACACGATTACAAAAACAAGAGGGGTTTTTAAATTCAAATTTAAAAAAAATCACTTAGTTCATAAGTAAAGAGGGGTGTTTTTATTAGCAAAAAAAATTTAGTTGAGGGATTTTTTAAATACCCCTTGAACACACGTGATATATATGGCTTCTTAGTAGTGTACCCCCTGAGCCTAGCCACATTTCATATGATGCAAATGAAATTTAGCTAGCATAATGATTTCAGAGAAAAAAGATAGTATTGGAAGTTTGACTACTATGTTGTGTTGTGGCAAAGCATGTGTATAATGTCCTCAACATACTTCTTTTGTTCCCTCCACACGCTAAGATGTCCTTATTTTTTGGATAACCCCTTGTGTTGTAGTTCCAAAACATAGTCATCGCAGTAATGACTTTCACACTCAAGTTGTCTCTCCTTTTATTAGATTGTGTTGTTGCCCATGTGGGGGGGCAGGGACTATGAAAACACCATTCAAAACTTGAGTCATTTTGGGTTGTTAAAAATGACCCCTTTTTCTATATAATACCCCAATTGAAATACCCCTTTCGTAAGTATATTTCTATGTTGGAAAAAGAAGAAGTAAAATGGCCAATTAAAAGGCGCCTTCAGTAATAAGTATATATCTATGTTGAAAAGAAAATGTAAAATTTGTTGAACCCACATGTTGTTTATACATATGATGAGTGAACCCTTGAGCTTTTTAACTTGTAGTTCTAATTTTATAGAAATTACAAATTTGACAAGAAACATTTTATATATAACTTTGAGCATCTTGAAAATTGTAACGGTTTTGAGCCATGTTGACCCTAAGTTTATGAATTTGATGTCTATGTATACAGAATTGATAGCTTTTATTGCATAATTTTTCCAATCAGCATAGGAAAGAGTTGAAAAAAGAAATTTATAGAATCAACATCTAGCGATATCCACTCAAGATTAATGCATATTTATATGTATGCCTATCGGTCTTAAATCTAAGTATTTCTCCTACCACATTGTATATTCTACCTCATGGATGGTAAAGAGTTGTGATGAATGCCATCTTTGATTTGTTTGGATATAACAAGGCTATGAAAGAGTTTTGTTTTTTAGAAATACTAGTTATACACATTGAGTGAAGTTCAAATTTGCATGTGGTATAATCTAGTAATATCTCAAGCTCACAATTTTATTCCATTCTAAAGAAGTGTTGTTACTTATTTAGTTTTAGAATCATAGGTTCCTGGAGTATGTTGTAATCCATTGAAATGCAATTAACACATATTTTTCTTATCGATTACATGTTACTAACTTGCTACATTGCAGGCATTGGAATGAGCATGTTAGAGATTCGAAAATTGAACAACATTTCAATGTCTAACAAATTTATACAAGATGCGAATGAGGCTAAGTCAAAATAAAGGTATGGTGGTTATAGAAATAAATATTTGGAGCATGCTGAGATGGTATTACGAAAAGTATTTTATTGCAATTTAATTTATGCATTATGTAGAGCTATGGGAGATGGCAATGGTACCTTTGATTGTTGGTTAAAAATGCTATCTCGAATCCCGGTGGTGGGCGGGGTCACTATGTAAAAACCCCATATAGCACGTGTGATCAAATGGTATTAAAAAAACCCCCTAGCTATAGTTTTTATAACCTATATACACCCCTTTATGTAAATTTTCCAATGATAAAATTATCCCTTACGTATAAAAAATTTTAATTTTTGGATTAAAAAGCCACTTATGTATGTATATTTTATGTAACTCCATAAATTTGTGAAACCCCTTCTGTTGATTGTACATGCTATCTTACATATTACTTAATGATCCCCCAGGGTGTCTAATACTTAATCATTCCATTGGGATAACAATGGGTTTGAAGTGAAGGATGCCGTTTTTTAAAGGGAAAAGCTAAATGTTTTTGCAATTAGGTTTACCTTTGAGAAAAGCTTTTCTTTTTTTTTGAGAGAAAAGCTAATAGTGCTATTTCTTTTAGGGTTAGAAGAAAAGAGGGACAAAGCATGACATGATTACATAGAAAGCATTTCATTTGTGAACATAAGAGATGCAATCTTTGACATGTAGAGTCTTAAAGTGCACAAGAGTGATAAACATCTTTTATACTCATTAAAGTGTTAAAGTGCATAAGAGCGATAGATGTCTTTTTTACTCATGTGATTCTTCTTCAGCTTAGGCACATAATCACTCTACTTCCATCTTCTTCTTTAAATCACATTCCAAAGGTATCTAGGTGTCTTTTTTTTTGTGTTCATGTAAGAGAGAGAGAGAGAGAGAGAGAGAGAGAGAGAGAGAGAGAGAGAGAGCTTTTGCCATGCATTATTAACTAGTATTCCCAAAGAAGAAGTTTGATTTATTCCATTTGATGGTCATTTATTGATGGATCTACAACTATGTGTTTTTAAAAATAATCAAGCACTTTTAGCAAGAACATATTGAAGAAAATATTAAATGATGCATGCAAATTAGATTTGTGCGAAGTGCTAGTCACATGACACTACTAAGGATGTCTCAATGATGGAGAGAGAGTATATTATTATTTATGTGCGTAAAAACCTCAAGGAGGGTAACTATGTATAAATACTATATATCACGTGCATTCAAGGCCTATTTGTAAAACCTCTTATTTGTAAATTTATGAGGAATATATGATGTCCTTCTGTATGTGAAAAATGTGGCTATTTAAAACACTCCTTTTGTTGAACCCACGTGTTATGCTTATATATTTATGAGTGAAATCCCTGAGTTAAAACCCCCTCATAATGCCATCTATCCCAATTGAATGCAAATCAAGAGTTGGTAAAGAGCTATGCACTCTCTACATTTGCAAGCTAAAAAAACAAAGCAAGGCAAAACACTACACTTTCTGTGCACCTTTGCATTGTAGAAGTAATACATTCCATAAAGTTGATACTCCACTCTAAAGAACAAATTATAATGAGTCAAGAAGGGTATGGTGGTGCATTAACACACGCTCATATGGTGATGCTAAAGGTATAAGCAAAAGATCACGTTGCTTATTCCACGAAATGATAACCACGACACCTAGCACAGTAATACAAGGACTTTGCCATCACTCTGTTTCATGATTTTAACAACCTTTCAAGAACATTGGAAACAAGAGTGCACAAGCACTTCCTCCTCGGAAGTGTATATACGTTAAGTATAGAGAGCACTCGTAGTCTTATTTAGAGCTTATGATTTAATTTAGCTTGGCATAATCTTTACATAGGCAACCTTATCTTTTAAAAAAGATTTACAAGTGGAAGTTCACTAAAGGAGCGTTCCTCTAAGGAGGCGGCGCTAATAAACGTACTGCATCTCTATCAAGTGGAATATAGAAACAAAGGTTAGAGATTCTAGAACTGCACATTAGAGCTGTAAGTCTGGCCGAATTGCCAGCTCTCAGGAGCGACATGGTAAGCATTGACAGTTCTTCCATCACTAGTCGTGACACTGAATGACAAACTTTGGCCGATCAAGACCTCATTGGTTTGCCAATTCTGGCCCCAGTTCCTTGACATGGGTTGCCAGCCATTTCTTGAACCTTTGATGGATGCTCTCAGAACATCGCCTGCTCCTCCAACATTGGTTATCAGTACAAGAAAGAAATATGGATTACCCTGTATACTAAATTGGAGACCTCCTCGCCTCTGGCATAGGACCCTGCATCATGTTTCAGCTCACAAAACTTAGGCCATACGTGATCATTATCATTGCCACTGAGCTAAAAACAGTAATGCAACAATTACCTTCGGTACAGGACTGGGACGATTCCCGCTTTATACTTTGCTATATACTCAAACGCTGGTTGCGACATGTCGAAGTGCTGAAGTGGGGGGTTACACCATCCGCCTGCCGTATTTGGGAGATCGTAGTTAGGTGGGCAGAAGTTTGTGGCCGTAACGATGATAGAGCGGCCGGGAAGGCACCACTGTGGATCGTCGTGGCATCTTATCTCGAAGCATCCTCCGCAGGCGGCACCCCAGTTGAAGAGAGCTGTGCTGAGCGCTGTGTTCTTGATTCCGTAACCTTGAGTATAAAGGTTGCCATAGCCGCAAGCTCCACCTGCGACACGAGGACATTCAGGATATACAAATGAGCAAACACAAACATCAAGCTAGCCACTCAATTAGCAGCAAACTTCAGCAAGCTCCAATGTATGGAGCTGGAACTGGTAGCACGTACCCATGGTTGCCATTCCATCTCTACCTCCGTAGAACGTAGCGTGGGCATTATGCCACTCTACGTGTCCATAAACTACTCTGCATAGCAGTGTAAGTGCCAAGCTTGAACGGAGAACTACTGAAGGATTCATCACTGCAAGATTCAAGAGTCGATCGAGGTATGAGGCACCCACGGGAGAGAGCAGGAGACCGTTTATGGCGTTGTGTCTCCGATGCGGTCGAAGGGAAGCTATATGAAGAAAGACACCAACCGTAACGACGTGGACTACGACACCCTTCTAACACGAGGAGGTTGATGGTCGTTGTGGATACGTGGTAGTAGGCTGTAGTGATAAATTATAATGCATAGTTGCCATTTATGGTTAATAAGGTCGCTCGGGCAGGCTACAAAAGAGTCCGCTGTCTGACAGGAGGCCAGCAGACCGTGGTCTATCACGAAAAGCTGTGTGGATGGCCTTTTTCGAGAATGCGAAAGGCTGGTGGAAGAGTACACGAGAGGAAAAACACAACCTCGAACGGCCTTTTCTTTTCACGAGGACTCAGGTCCAGTATTTCACATAAAATATTTTTGGGAAATTTTCAAAAAACCTCCAAACTCATAAAATTGGTGATAGAATTTCATACATTGACGTTTTCACAAAATTCAAAATAACTGTATTTGCAAAACAAGATGAATTAGATTCATTAAGCCTCCAAAGAAGAAATTGTAACTTGTGAAGGCCATGCTCTCTCACCTAAGGGTGTGCAGGCTTCAAGGTAGTGTGGAGGACATTCTTGTTCGGAATCTCGCCAACGCACGTGTAATCCTAAGCTCCACAAGGGTAGATTTCAAATGCCTAAAGCTCAGCTAGGAATATACATCAATCAACTAGTTGTGAAAGTTTCAAGTGAGTGAATGTGTCACGCTACGATAACTATGAGGAAGCTTAAGCCTTGTAAGTGGGTTCCTCCATGAGGTGCCTCATTAAATTTACCCAAATTTTGTTCCCAAAGAAATTCGCCATGTACCTCATTGAATTTCACCCAAAACTTCTTCCCAAAGAAGTTTAAAATGTTTAAGTCTAAATTCTTTGAGTTATTTTTCCTCATCATGGGCCTTTAAAAACTTTCATCTGGATTTCCAAATGGTTATAAATGTAAGGTTTATGGTCTCAAAGGTGGGAAAGATGCTAATAGAATCATGGAAACAAGAATAGGCACATAGATCATGCAAAAGAGTGTGCTATTTGATAAGAGGTTAGCTGACTCTGGAATATCACAAAATGTAGATTGCCATTTGGGAATTTGATTCTAAAAGGCTCGTGGAAGAGTGCACGAGGAATAATAGAACCTCCAATGTCCTCTTCTTCACACAAGGACTCAGCTCTCATTAGGTGTTGTGCAAACAAAAAATATCTTTTGCAAAATGTCAAAAACCAGTCCAAGCTAATAAAATAGGAGATATAGTTTCATAAGATTCATGTTTCACACAATTTATAAGTATTTTTGCAATTAAAATGTAGGTTGAATTGTGACCAGGTGTTGCATTGAATTCACCAAAAAATTTGTCCTAAGAATGAAGAAATCCAAAAGACTTAAAAGTCTAAAGTCTTTGAGGTTTTTTGCATAAACTTTAGGTTTTTGTTCAAACATAAGCCCAAATTGGTTTTTATCACCTTTTTACAATCAAAATAAAAAATTAGCAATTCACATTACATTAGACCAGACTATAGAAGCATGTTCCCCCTTTTACAAGAGGTTCAATAGTGAGAAGCCGCATTCTCAAAATTTGCATATTCTCAAATGAGACTAGCAATCACAAAATTAACATGCTATGATTTTGCCTTCTAAAAATGCCAATTTGTGCACTTAAGCGCATTAAAATTTTACTCTCCTTCATAATGGCCTTTAAAAACTTTCATCCACATTTCCAAATGGTTTATAGATTTAAGATCCATGATTTTAAAGATGGTAGAGATGCAAATACAATCATGGAAACAAGAATAGGAATTTATAATAACTCAATAATAAACAAATTACAATTGTAAAGGTATATATATGCTAAAACATTCATCAAAACAAGTGGACATGGATTGTTAAATAAGGGAAAGCCAACACTTCCTTCAAATTCTTAAACCATGTTGAGATATAATTCAGCTAGAATGTATACCTTTTTATAGCCATAAGGGAGGCCAATCATTCATAAATTTGAGAACCCTACTAAGATATAATTTGAACCAAAAAGCTCACCATAAAATGAGCCAATAATGATCACTATCACATCCAATTAGACCTTCTTGTAGCACCAAAACTCTTCATACCTTGTGGATACATCTTCCTTAAATTTCTCATCAAGCTGCTTGATGAATCACATGATCTGTTACATTATTCCACTTCAGTGTACACATGTGTACACGTGTTTTTACTACATTTCACCATAGTTGTACATCTAGCATAAAATCAAACTCTGCTACAGGTGTTCCTTCGATCAAAATCCTCAAAAGAGAATCCATGCTCTTGGGTTCTAATCTATTTCTTGATTGGTAAGGGAATTGAGGGAAATCCCATCTTGAGGTAAGGGTGGGTAGTCATGCAAACAACTCTTATTGATTGTTCCTCTTAGGAACCACCCAAACCATCCTTCTCTCCCCCTTAACCACCACTAATGACCCTCCTTCCATGCGCACCTACCCTAGATCATTCCCAAATCTCATTGAAAACTTTGTGGCAACTTAAGTCTGAGAAAGTTAGTGTAGAGATGAAGTCCCTCTTTCCATCGTATCTCATTCTATAGAATTTGACTATGGCCCTCTATAGATTCTCAACATCCAAGTAAACATGACTGAGGAATTCATCCCAACTGATTGGATACCAAATTATCACTATCTAGGAAAACATTATTGAAATAATTCATCCCAAATGAGTGGATATCAAATTTCTTTTGACTCAACCAGTCCATTATTTCGCTTATACAATGTTATCCTCTAAGAATTCCTCTAGCACATCCGTTTGGTTCTTTCTGTGCAAACTTTATAAACCAAGGTACTGGTTGTGGCACTATAGATTTCTTATACTTTCTTGCAATAGAAAACTTGGAAATTTTAAAAATATATGAGTAAGTTTCATGAATTTTAGCAACACTCCTCAAAAGCTCCAAGCATACCCTTTGCATCCACATTGCCCTTGAAGTCCTCCATCAGCTCCCAAACAACTTGCACACATAGGACTTTGTGTCTTAGGTTCTTCAAAATCCAAATGACATCACTTAGCTTCAATAAACTTCTCAAAGGGTATGAAGATTCATATCTTTTCAAAGGTTATGAAGATTCAATATCATCCATATCCATTGAGAAGTACCATAGATATGGCAAAGAAGAAAACTCAATGAAGTACTAGGGAACCAATATTATAGCCTAGATTTTACTCTTTTGAACACCACCAATGGGGTCCAATGAATCTATACATTGTATTTCTATTTTCCTATCCTTCAATACCAAACATATTTCCTCAACTTTTACATTTGTTCTATTGTCTTCTCCTGTTCCTTTTCCAAGGACCATTGAAGTTGGAAATAGATAGATCTTTCCAAATATTTTTAAATGTTAGTTAGCTTACATAGTTCTTACAAAGGAAGACCATGGAGCACATTTTTACAAGTTCCTCTAAATCCCAAAATATTGGTGCTTGCATATTGAAACTCTAACTATAAGGTCACATGATACTTGTTGGAGATGTTCCCAAACGGTGCCATGAGTAGTCATATATTTTGGAGAGTGCTTGGGAGGCCATGATACAATGCAAGGAAGAATAAAGAGGAGTGAGGAGGATGAGAAGGTGTGACTAGGAGGGAAGAGGGAGGAGAAGTGTATAGTAGGCATGACCAGGAGAGAGGAGAATGAGGAGTAGGAGAGAGGAGAATGAGGCATGAGAAGGGGGAGAAGAGTAGGAGGGAGGAGGAGGAGTAGGTAATCAAAGAAGGAAGGAGGAGAAGAAGGCACGAGAAAGAGAAGGGGGAGCTCATGCATGATAAGGAGGAAGGAGAGAGATGAGGAGGACGTGAGGAGGCATGAAACTAGAAGAGGAGGAGGAGAGCAAGAGGCATGTTGCAAGAGGGAGGAGGAGGAGGCATGTGGGAACATCAAAGAGGGAGGAGTATGAGGATGGTGGAAGTAGGGAGGGAGGGAGGAGGAGGAGGATGGTGGAAGTAGGGAGGCAGGGAGAGAGGAGCAATTAAAATTCTAAAATTTGAAAGTTTGAATTTGAAAGAAAAGGTGACATATGCTCGGTTGAATTGTGGCTTTTAACCCACCTTGGTAGGGGGTCTCAAGGGGGGTCACTCATCAAATATAATTACAGAAGGGGTTTTCTAATTGGGGTATATAAAAAAAATCATAAGACATTTTAGAGCCTTAGAATTTATAGACAATGGTTCTTAATAATACTCCTTAAAAGCACATGATGTATATGGTTTTTCAAGTAGTGTAAGCCTGGAGGAAATTTAGGCCTCCTTAGTGACCCCCCATAGTGCTTGCATTAGCCCACTAATCCTCCCCTAATACATTCCTTATGAGTCCCTTTTCAGACCCCATATCTTTTGAAATATACCTAAACAAGGGTTTTCAAATTGGGGTAGAACATTTCAAGTTTGTATAGAAAAAGGAGTCATTTTAAAGTGTTACAATTCATAGATAATGGGTCTTAATAATAGACCTTAAAGGCACATGATGTATAGGATTTCAGTGTGGTGAAACCCTTGAGAGGGAGGTTAGGCTTGCATTATCCTATAAACTCTCACCTAATACATTCCTTACGAGGTCCTTTGAGACCCTATTTCTCCCTTATTGACATGTGTGCCATTTTGTTAATATTGCATCATTTTCATATTGTTGTACCAACACTCCTACTACATGTCCTCCATAGCTTTTGATCTCTTGAGTTGAAGGAAATGTGGAGGGATCAAGGAATTTAAAACTCTCTAACACATAATTTACACAAAACATATATCGCAAGATGCTTTTGAATTTAATTCAAAATGCGCATTAAAATTCACGAGCTTTAGTGAGATCCCTTCGAATAACACATCTATCTACACTTACCCCATAACACATATTGCCTTTCAATTCCCTCCTTATTGCGAATTAACAGTCATATATTGAACTACAAAATCAAGAATACAAGGGAATACATCACCATCTTGTACTTGTAAATTAATGTTGATGCCTTGAGGCCCCCTAAACTACATCGACTCTACCATAGTGATAGCAGAGACCACAAGACTATGGAATAGGTTTGTCACATTTAGATAATCCTTTATAAGGCATAGGACAAGCTTGCAAGATTATCCATCACATGTCCCAAAAAACGCATCATGTAGATGAACTTGAACCTTGTACATAATAGGTTTGCAACCAATTTAAACACTCTGACATTTTAGTCATTTAAGCATACCAAACGTGGTTCAAACATTTCACAAACCTTGGGTATTGCCTTGAATCAACTTACCCATATCATCTTGTGAATTTTTGAGGAATTTTATCCATACTCAATCTTGGACAATCAAGATGATGAGCCAACTCTTCCAATATAGATGACGTTTTGCATATTTTATTAAACATTCTAGTAATCATAGTTAATGGAAAGCCCCCATATTGTACATCAAAATTGTCTTGAACATTTTCAATCACATAAGAAGGATAGTGTACAACACAATGAATTCACATAAAAAATGGTATTCACCTCCTTAACAATGCATCTAGTCCATTAGTAGAACTAGTCATGGACAAACGTCCACTAGATCCAAAGTTGATCCTTTTTCTCTTGTCAGTATAGCATACTCTCTATATAACTTTATTCTTGCCAATTCCAAGTGCTTAGTAGTCTAGTCATGAACTTCAATCAATACTTAAAAAAAACCCAAAGCTCTTGATCATAAATGACTTAAAAAATCGAGTGCTCTATGACTAAGATTTTGCACACGCGCGCGCATGTGTGTGTGCACGTGCGTGTGCATGTGCGTGTGTGTGGTTGTGTGTGCGTATGTAGAAGACATTACAACACCCCTTTCCATAGTGAAGAGAAGACAATTTAAAGTAGGAATGAGAAATGTTTTAATGATAAACTTTACAATAAATAGAAAATCCACTATGAATGAAGTATCATCACAAGATGGTGAACAATATTTTGTATGAAAAAAGGGAATGTGAGAGGTTGAGCTTATCTGGATGATCTAACTATGGCCTGAGAGCCCTTCATTACTCCTTACCCTTCGTGGGTCAAGTACAAGGGGGATTCTCTGCGCTGATAATATGTAAGGCACCCATTAGCCTCTCTGTGTTTTATGGGCAAGACCTGGGCTACACTGAGTTTGCTCTGGGCCATCCTAGGGCACGTATCGTGCCCTCCACCTTCATTGAGCAAGGAGCCTCACTTCATAGTTAATCGATCCCGAGATAAAATGCATTCCTTAATCTATGACCTTTTTGCGATCATGTAATCAACGTATATCCTTATTTTTCATAAAAAATAATAGGATGATCACACGGAACGTCGATAAGCTCAAAGCGTAAATGAGTATAAACTGGAAAGCTTTATAGAGGCAATCATCTAATAGTCTCTATTTTGTAAACCCACTTAGTGGTTGTGCTTATCTATGATATAACTGTGCTCGAAATCTCTCCAGCAGCAGCTGAGGCCATTAGTTTGTCCTGCTAAAGTAGAAGGCTTGCAACCAGGAGGGGGGATCACAAGCGCTTCATATACTAGAACATAGTAACAAGGTGGAGTGGGCCTAGGCACATATGGAAAAGCTTGTTGCAGAGAGAACTCCTCAATCTCATCCATCCGATGGATACATAAAAGCACATAATCTCAGATCGCCTGTCCAAAACGACAGAATATCACGAGCTACTGTTACAAAAATTATATTTTTGATATATCTTGCTTTGGACATTATTAGTTTAGTAAAGTGTGACTATGGCAAAGTACTCCATAGGAGCACACCGGATGCGGCGAGGGTCCTAGTGGATACTGTGTGTGGTTAGTTGGGGATGCCTGACTAGCTTGTGTTTTGCCATGCTAGATGGTCAGTATTGTGGGTGATTCCATGTTGATACTGATGTCGCTAGTGTTATTGGTGTTGTGCTTGATTATTGTGCTTTGAGCGTGGTTATGTTGGGGTGCTTTTATGAAATATCATAAATACTCTAGATGAGGAAGTGTGAGCCACTCATCTAGGGGGGAGATTGTACCGTCTGCTATCACTTTTGTGGTGTGATTGTGGAAGAGTTTAAACTTTTGGTTTCATCTTACTAACGTTCGTATCCTTATGACTAAAAGTATCCGATGTGCAGTATATGAAGCATATGTGAACTATTGGCATGAACGTCAACTGCAAAGTGAGTATAAAGATGGTGGGGGAAATACCTTGCCATGGACTTCCTCCTCTTTTAAGCTCAACGAGTGTTACAAGGTGGCACACTTACCTGTGAAGACTCCATCAATTCTCATGCTCGTAACTTGAATGGCCTCCAAGTGCAGTGGTATCTGAACCGAGCTCCTCAAGCTTCTTCATTATTCAGCAGCTTGTGGGATAACCCACTGTTGTAACTCTTCCCACTTCTGCTGCAGTATAATTAGTGCTCTATTACTTCGTTCATTGGTGAACGCTTCAGATGCTCATCTTGCAAGGCAGTAGGGGAGGCGTACTTTGTGGTGCAACATCTTAGTAATACCCCTCATAAATTCGAGGTGGCTTCCTCTCAGTTTCACTGCCAATGCAAATCCCCAGCCAGAAATCCTCATTTGGGCTCGAGTGTTGCATGCCATAACTCCCAGTACTATGCCCATGGTTAGACTCTGTAGGTAAATAGTAGTTTGAACTCGAGCCACCTAGTTCTCGGTCTAAGTGGATAATGATTATAAACTGATTGAAGGTCTATTTGGGAGGATGTATACAAATGTCCATTACTTCATATAAATATACATGACCCATTAGTGACTCATATACAATCCAACTCTCTTGTTAATATCCTTTGGTTCCCTCTTAGTATCCCTAGCATGGTCAGTGGTCAATAATATCTAGTTCAATAGTAGGACATATCTACATATTTGGGTATGTCATGGGTGAGCAGTAGTATCATATAAATATTTTATAGCCACCTAAGGGATTTCATGGTAATTTCCCTTGTATATGGGCATGGCAATAGATATGCATTTCTATAGGTTTTACTATATTGGTAAATACAAATGTATCCTTAACATTTCTTAAATGAATGTACTATTCCATATTCTCAATTCTCTTCTAGTACTTTTTTCCAATCTACGGATTGGTAATCATCTAAATTTCATTTATTATATCCCTCTAAATGTTGGGTTTCACCATTGTTTACCATATATTCATAACTTTTTCCCATCATGTTTCATATGGGAAAGACACCTTTATAATAGGTATATTCTTACACCTTCCCTAATGGGAGGGTGTGTGTGTGTCCCACCTACCATATTCCTGCAGGTCCAACACACAATCCAAGTGAGGGTAGTAGACTACCCATCACTCTGAATTGGGTTAGACTATTGCCCCACAAACACATAATTATGTATTGAGTGGAATTTTGGATTTAAGAGATGTACGTACCCAACCATTTTCTCAATTTTTACTGGTTCAAGTTGCATCCGGGGAACTCCTGCTGTAGGAATGTTATTATTTTTCTACTCTTCCCTCCTTTCAATCCATTCTTTTTAAAGTTCTGGATTAATTTCTTAATCTACACAAAGGCATTGAATTCCTCTTTTTCAGTGTACAATATGGGCATTACTTGGGAAGGAATTACCTTTTCAAAAAATGATAAAGGCCTATTGCTTCGTGCCCATATAAACTTACATATTGGGTATTCAAGGGATTCAATTTTATCATACTTGTTTGTCACTGCTGTTCTATTGGCCATATTAGTGATCGTAATGGTCATATTCAGGAAGTTGGCATTTATGCCCATAGTACTACAATCCTTCCCAATTAGTTTATCCACTGTGGTATCTTTTATTTCCAAGAATTAGACGGGGTAGATCCAAAGTGGGTCTATCTCTATATTCTCCTGTGGCTTGAAGAACTCCTTAGGGGAACCAATATTGATCAATAATATGTTGTCCATATATCTAAAGAGGTATCCAAATTTGGACAGTTTGTCCCAATCTTTATTCTTCCATAGTTTCTTAATAAAATTGAACTCAAACCAATGTAGATACAAGCTACACCACAAGGGTAAACAAGAGAATCCCATGGGTATACTTGAGACTTGTTTGAATACTTGGTTTGCCAATCTCATGTGCATGTTCTCTAAGAGCCACATATTTCAAGAGCCTAACACATTCTTGCTGAAACCAAGATGTCAGGGTTTTACTTCTCTTGTTTCTCCATGAAGCTTTTTTCCTCTTCCAGTTTATATTTAGATACCGTTTCTTTTTATTTCCATAAGTCATATTGATGATTTTTGATAATATTTCATTTAATCCATATTTCCCTTGTAAGGGGATGTTTTCATAGCATTTTCCAATATCGGCTGTGAAGATCGAGTAGGTTTCTTTTGGTAAATTCAGCTTAACCTCGTAAATGGAATTGACTAGCCAACAAGCACTTACTTTAATATTGGCTTCAAATCTTATTTGTTCTTGAAGCTCCCTTGAGGTTTCCATGATGGGATCTATGCATGCTTGTAAAGCGAAAGTGATTAATGAAGTCAGTTCTGAGAAAACACAAAGGTGGGCATTAGTAATCCATTTGAAAGTGTTTTTATGGGCTTTGAAAGTAGCCATAAGATACAGTAGTGAATGAGAGTTAAGAGTAATGTTCAAGTGAAGGTTTGTAATGTCCTTGACTAGTCAGTCTAGGATGTATGGGTTATCCACCCGCTTAAAGTCCCTACTGGATAACCTCCGCATTGCTTAATTCAAAATAAAATTCTTATAAATATAAGTTGGAGTCGAAGCTGATTTGTTTGTGGAAGTAATGAGAAGGGATGTTGTTAGTCTCTTGATTTCCTCTTGGGAGTTCCCATGGGATTCTCCTTTTCTTGAATTAGTAATTTCTTTCTTGTGGTCAATCTTTGTAAATAATCTCTGTAAAACAATCTAAGATCCTTCTCTATCGGTTTTAGACTTTCAAACAATAATGGATTCAATGTAGATATTTGGTTTCAAATCATAATTAACGTATCCAATGTCCCCTCAATACTCAAGTGTTTCCTAGGGATGTGCCCCATCCTTTCTTGATATACTCTTTTAATGTGTTCTCATTCACGATATCGTTTTCAATAGTACACACATGTCCCCATTCTTTATTAAAATAAACTTTTTGAAAGAACTCGTTTTGCAATGGCATAGAATCTCTGACCCATCCCTGAATGTCAACTTGGGTTTACAGAGTATATATGCTAAGTTATCTCAAAACTTCCAAGCTATGCTAGCTTCCCTCAAGGTATCAATCAAATCACATAAGCCATATTGGTCTAGAAATTCAATAAATAATTTCTTAATTGAAAACATTTCAAGTAGGGGGTTATCAAATAATGCATGAATAAAGAGATTAGAATTCTTTTTTTTAGTTAATAAAGTTTTCATGTTATGTGGTAACACCATGATGCTTCTCATATGGGCTTCACATACCTGTCACCAATCAATCCTTGTCATTATAAAGCATATGTCGAATAGGAAGGTTCTTAGCTTTTGTATCTGTGTATGACATGGTCTTACCATCTCTCAAGATCTTCGATGGTCGTACCTATGATTCCAGACTATCCAAATGTACCAAATCTCTTTGAAGGGGGTTGCCATTCAATCATCTTACTGGAGTGTTGTCCCCTTGGTGAATCGTAGGAAGTGCATCCATGTCCTCTTGTGTACTTGATGCAACCTACTGACCTTCCTCTTGCTCTAGATCTATAAGCTCTGGTAGGTAAAGTCTCAAGGGATCATAACATGAGCTCCCCATATGACAGCACTCCTAGAGAAGGTTGGGGTAGTAGTGGAGCAAGTGGATTCTTCTCCAAATTGGCTAACAAGACAAGCTCCCTCATATAATGGAATGTGAGAGATGCCTTGTAGAAAATTACCATATCACTAGCCTTCATAAATCAAAGATTCACAAAGAAGTTAGTATCGCACATCTCATGATTAGTAGTACATTAGATACTTTAATGGACAAAAGTATATAAGACTTGCCTTCATAAACAAAAGGAAAGAATTGATAGTGGCTTTGAGTGGCCTATTTGGAAAAAATGCTGGCAAATTGTGTAACATGTACCGAATTCCATCATCAAACCATAATGGTCAAGTGCTCTGCAATCAATCTTTTCCTCCAAGCATCTGCATTTTATATAAGGGAGGCCCACGTTGAAGATGTCATTCAAATATTTAGGTGTCCTCCTTTAAGTTTTTGATATGCAGCTCTTACATCCCCCAAAAATGCCCACTAGGGAAGGGCACATGGCTGTAGTAAACGCTGACATCGGACAAATTTTGGATAGGGGATGATTGTGTGTGATGCTGATATTAAAGCTTTGCGCTTGCCTCTTTGCTTCCACTTTTAGTGTTTTTGATGTCTCTACAAGATCAGCTAGAAATAACCACATATCTAGCTTCTAACACCCACGGGGGGAAGAAGGGATTAGTGTATGTATGTGTAGGATTCTTTTTGGGGTAACTACCTTAGACATAATCTGATATGAGAATATTGTCTGCTGGATATCTTTTGAAAGCCCTTCGATATCACAGAAGCTATGATGTATGGTATTAGATGAAGACCCTTCTGGTAGAGAAAAACACGAGAAAAACACTTCAAACCCAAACTTTCAAGGGACAAAGGCCAAGCTAGAGGAGGAAGGATAGAATACACGAATAGGTTCCTCATTGTCTTAGGGGACTTTTCAGCAAACTCCAATAAAGCAACATTATCCTCCTCCATTAATTGGTCCAAAGATAGAGACAACTGATTAATAACCTCCAAAATTTTATCAGTGTTTCCCTTTCCGAGTACTAGAATTCTGCACAAATCATTGATGGACAGTTGCATTACCAGTAATTTATTTGTCTTAGGGTGTTCTTTTATTTCATGCATATCTAAGGCTATGATCCTTTCATGGACTCTCTTATTCAGCATTGTCATTATGGCCTGGCATCAAAGTGATGGAGCAGGTGATGGATCCACATACCTGAGGGCAATCAAATCCTTGTGCCATAAAGAGGCCTGCTATTCAAAGCCAAGCATAGCCATTAGTCATGAAATTTTTCTTATCCCAAAATGGCTACACTAGTGTGTGTTCATCCTATATCTCTACTTAATCTCTATTCTTCATAATCCAATAGCATTGAAACATTCAGAGTGCTTTATCTCATTATCTCAGGGAGCCCTCAAATAATCATTCAATTGAAAATATAAGTTTCTCAAATCTAATAATCAGACCCATCCACATATGAAGTATTCCAACATTTTGCAACTCAAATCCTTTTGATTCCATCATAGAAAATTCCAAATGTACTCAAAATATGCATAACAAAACTGTCATTGTAGTGTACAAAGTTTTGGTGTCCTAAACAAACTCACACTAGTTGGAAGGTAGACAAAAGCTATTCCAAATCTAGCATCCATTCCTTTCTCCAACTCCATATTGACAGATAGAGAACTTTGCAATCAAGAGACCCGTATTACTTCAAAATCCTGCATCATGGGAACTTTGCAATTTTTTCAAAAAGACACCCATAAGTGTGGTAAGTTCATACAAAACTAGGTCAATAATGAAATTTTCTATTGAAACTAAAGGCAGTATGTAGAAGCATAATCAGTGTTATAGGATATATATAAAAGAGTCCCTCCAGCTCACCAATAATAATTACTACATTGCAATATTCAAAAATACTCATCTTCAAATCTAGATCAAAAGCACGCCAAATCACCTGTATCCATCCACACAAAGGACAAGTTAGGACTGTTGAATTACACAGCGCAGTGGAACAGAAATTGAACAAAGAATAGAGAGTACACAGCAAACTAGAGATGAACAAAATTTTCCTTCAATATTGATGTAGTACAGATGATGGCTCTGTCCACATGTGCATTCCCACAGTGGAGCTTATATGGCAATCTAGATAGATACTAGGTGAAGAGCTACTAGCTGGAAAATCTCTACTGGAAGATTTGATCTGGTACAATGGACTGGGGAGGTCGCCTCTTTATAGCTATGAGGGCAGTAGTCAGATCAACATAGTTGGTGAAACTGACTAGTCAACCTAGTTGGTGAAGCCGACCAATCAACCTAGTCGGTGGAACTGGCTAGTCGTCCATGGAATATTCAGGGAATATTCCCTATACCATCGCCTCAGGGCTCTCGCCCCTGAACCCACACCAAGGGGGCTAGCTAGCCCCCAAGCCCTAGTAAGAATAAGGGGCTCCCACACAATCACCTTTCTACCATCAACGATCTCATTGATAGACCTCATCTGACATGCAAGTCAAGATCCATCCGGGGTCCCGAGCTCACACATGGCTTCTCCTCATATGGGGGCCTTACAACTTGAGCACCTTGGACCACTGGTGGTTACCAAGAGGGTGGGGCATTGAGCATATCTAACACCCCCCCTCAATGTCCACCTATAGGTGAACTACTTTCTCGGCCCAATGCCGACTCTCTGAAGATGACCCTGAAGCTGATCCTTCCTGAGTGCCTTGGTGAAGATATCTGCTCCATTTTTCTCTGTTGGATAGTAGACCAATTCCACTATCCTGTCCTCGATCAAATCATGCACATAGTGATACTGAATCTCTATATGTTTTGTGCATGCATGAAACACTGGATTTTTAGCAATGGCCATGCAACTTTGATTGTTGCACCTCAGCACAGTTGCCTCATCCTCTTGCACTTCCATGTGCCATAACGTCCTCCTCAGCCACACTACTTCACAAGCAGCAAAACATGCTGCCTTGTACTTAGCCTCGGTAGAAGACAATGCCACTGTTGGTTGTTTCTTACTGATCCAAGAGAAGATACCTGAACCTAAATAGAAACAATACCTAGAAACTGATTTCTTAGAATGAACATCTCCAGCCCAATCTGAGTAACCAATCTGAGTCACAATGACCAGCCAAGGAAGTGCCCGTACCATTAGTGATGCCATAATCAAGAGTGCCCTTCACATACCTGAGCACCCGCATCCCTGCATTCCAATGATTCTCTCGGGCCTTATTGGAGAGCCTGCTCAAAATGCCAACATCAAAAGTGATGTCCGGTCTGGTGTTGCACAGATAGATGAGACTGCCGACCAACTTCTATACCTCCTGATGTTTGCTGGTGGCGAGGCATCCTCCATAGATACCCTTGCATTTACCTCCATAGATACCCTCGCATTTACCTCCATATAGGTGTAGCTATCTCCTTGCACTCAAACATACCAAATGCCTTCAAGATCTCCCTTGCATATTTTTGCTGAGAGATGAAGGTCTTGCCTGGCTCTTGCTAGAATTCAATCCCCAATTCAATCCCCAAACAGTAGTGCATCAAGCCTGAGTCTGTCATCTCAAACTCTGTGCTCAATGCCTTTCTAGTCTGCTGGGTCATGTCTTCATAGTCACCTGTAATAAGGAGATCATCCACGTATAGAATAATAATAGCAGATTTTCCACCTTTCCTGTACACATACAAGTTAGCATCTGAGACATATCTTTTGAAGTTTAATTTATAAAAGAATTTGTCTATCCATTGGTACCATGCTCTTGGGGCCTGTTTTAGCCCATATAGAGCCTTCTTCAGCTTACATACCTTGTTCTCAGAATGGGGGGCCTCAAACCCAGGTGGCTGAGCCATGTACACCTCCTCCTTGAGGTCACCATTCAAGAATGCTGATTTAACATCCATTTGATAAACTGGCCACTTTTTATGAGTAGCCACTGATAGTAATGTGCGAATAGTGGTCATTCTATGGTAGTCGGAGTGAAAGATTCCTAAAAATCAAACCCTTCAATCTGCAAAAATCCTTGTGCAACCAATTTGGCTTTATACTTTTCCAAAGTCCCATTGGCCTTGTACTTTACCTTCCAAACCCACTTGGTGCCAATAACCTTTCTACTGGGTGGTCGATCTACCAGCTCCCAAGTTTCATTCTTCATGATGCTGTCATATTCTACTTGCATAGCATTTTTCCAATCTTGGTCTGCAAGTGCTTCCTCCAAACTCGCAGACTCCTTTAATTCTGCAATAATCTCAGCCATGAAGGCCATATTGACTATGTGAGCAGAAGCCCTCCTTTGCTCCTCGGTTCTCTGAGACTACCTTGATCCATCTGCATGCTGCTCAACAGACATAGGCATCTGGTTAGCATGATCATAGAGCTGCCTTACCCATCGCGGCAATGGCTTTTCCGGTGGTGTAACAACAGGTTGGTGACTTATACCTTCATCATCTGATATTTCCTCCTCCTTTATAGCTCCTGGGATAGGTCCATAGTGAATTACCTCTTCGCTTGATGATAAAGTAGAAGAGCTCTTCTCTGCCTCCACTGCATGTGGTTGCTCCTTGAACACCACATCGCAGCTCGCTATGATCTTCTTTGCCTCTCCGTCATACAACTTATAGGCTTTCTTCTCATCACAATAGCCTAAGAAGATACATTTGGTGCTTTTCGGTTGTACCTTGTTTCTCTCTTTGTCTGGTACATGCACATAGCATTCACACCCAGACGTTCTGAAGTGGGAGACAGATGGCTTCTTACCACTATAAGCATCATGTGGTGTTTTATCTTTGAGTGCCTTTGTATAGCTGCAATTAAGGATGTAAACCACAGTATTGACAGCCTCAGCCCAAAAGTGGTTTTGCAGTCAAGCACCTTTCAACATACATCTCCCCATCTCCACGGTGGTTTGCATTCGGCATTCAACAACCGAATTTTGCTGAGGCATATGTGGTGTCATCGTTTGTCGCTTAATCCCTTTGCTCTTGCAAAAATCTCCAAACTCTGTAGAAACAAACTCACCACCACCATTCGATCTGATTTTCTTCACTTTTCTCCCTGTTTCATTTTCAACAAGTTGTAGCCATTCTTTCAATTTATCAAAAGCTTGAGCCTTTTTGTGAAGAAAGTACACCCATCTTCCTACTATAGTCATTGACAATCAATAAAAAATAGGAAGATCCCCCCAAGGCATGTGTAGGCATCTTACCGCACAAGTCAACATGCACCAACTCTAGAGGAGCGTTTGCTCTATTCGTGCTTTCTTGTGGGAATGCCTTTCTTTGTTGCTTGCCCATCATGCAAGCTTCAGGCGGTTCTTTGATTTCTGCTACTGCCAGGTAAGTGAGCAACCATACCTTGCTTTTGTATCTCCTTCAGCACTACAAATCCGATGTGGCTGAATCTTTCATGCCAAAGTCTGCTTGTGCCCACTCCAATGGTGGCTATAAGAGCACTTAGCTCATATAGGTTGTTCCTCCTTACTCCTATGCCAACAAGATTGCTAGCACTATCTAGAATTTTTGGTCTTGTCTTGTTGAACCTCAGCTCATGGTCAAGGTCAGTTATGGAAGCAACTGATAGCAAATTTCTCTTGATTTGTGGAACATACAACACATTAGATAGTTTCTTAACATCTCCATTTATAGAAACAAATGAAACCATACCTATATCCTCAATAGGGCATTTTGCATTATTTCCAACCGTCATGATGATGGGTTCTTGTAGAGGCTGCATGGAACAATATAGACCCTTCTTGTCGGTCATGTGACGAGAGGCACCACTATCCAACACCCATGAATCAGTGGTTGACGCTTCTTGAACTGAGGAACACTCTTCCTCATCAATGGCCAGAAATAGATCCAACTTTGCTTCCACTGTGTTAGTGTCTCTTTCCCCTTATCTGTCTTCTTTAGGGTACCATTCTTTTCATCTACTTTCTTGACTCGGCAATCTGCAATCACATGGCCCTTCTTCTTGCAGTAGAAGCATTCTCCCTGAAACTTCTTCTTGCCGCCCTTCTTCTTTTTGTCACTACTAGTAGAGGACTCACCTTTGGTGGAGGAACCACCTTTGCCTTTCGCAGTGGTAGAGAACACAGCATCCCCATTGCTGCCTCCATCTCGAGCTTTAGGCCTCAATTCCTCCTCCATAAGTAAAGCATAGAACTCCTCAAATGACAATGGTTGGGGTCTCACGTGAGTGTTAAGCATTGTTACCAGTCCATCAGACCCTGGTGGACATATCCAGAGACACCACCGAGCTAGCCTTTCGCTAGTCTTTTATATCCCAGCACCAGCCATTTGGTCACGCAGATTTTTGATTTGGGTTATGAATGCCTCCACTATCTCTCCTTCATTAAACTTCTCAGCTACGAGCTGATTCTCCAGGTTCTAGATCCTTGTCTGATTCCGTGTCTCATACTAACTCTTCAATATGTTCCAGGCCACAGTTGCCTTAGATGTATGCTGTATCAAGGTCAAAACACTATCAGTAGTACTTGTAACCAGGGCACACAGAGCATCTACATTCCTACATTTCCAAGCTTGTAGAAGGTCGGCATTAGGAGGTATCGTACTCCCAGGATTTGCTGGGTCGAGGGTTCCTTGTGGTTCTGGCTCATATGAATCCAGAATAGTAGTACTTTTAAACTTCCACAGAGTGTAGTTCATACCATCTAGCTTCAGTGAAGGCTGGTGGGCGAATCCTCAATGCTTGGATAGTTGGTGCAGCAGCAGTTGCTGAACTCGAGCTGCTTTTTATTGCCATCACTTTGTATGCTGTTGAAGCCCTCACCTCTCTTCTATTCTTCGATCCTTAGAGTCGCTTGGGCTCTGATACCATGTTAAATTACACAGCATAGCAGAACAGAAACTGAACAAAGAATAGAGAGTACACAGCAAACTAGAGATGAACAAAATTTTCCTTCAATACTGATGTAGTATAGATAATGGCTTCGTCCACCTGTGCACTCCCACATTGGAGCTTAGATGGCGATCTAGACAGATACTGGGTGAAGAGCTACTAGCTAGAAGATCTCTGTTGGAACATCTGATCTCGTACAATGGATTGGGAAGGTCGCCTCTTTATAGCTATGGGGACGATAGTCGGATCAACGTAGTTAGTGGAACTGACCAGCCAACCTAGTCGGTGAAGCCGACTAGTCAACCTAGTCAGTGGAACTGACTAGTCATCCATAGAATATTCAGGGAATATTTTCTATACCATCGCCTTGGGGGCTCTTGCCCCCGAACCCCCACCAAGGGGGCCAACGTAAGGAGCCCCTAGCTGGGGGCCAACTGGCCCCCAGGCCCCAGCAAGAATAAGGGGCTCTCACACAATCACCTTTCTACCATCAACAGTCTCATTGATAGACCTCATCTGACATGCAAGTTAGGATCCATCCAGTGTCTCGGGCTCACACATGGCTTCTCCTCATATGGGGGCCTTACAACTTGAGCACCTTGGACCACTGGTGTTTACTAGGAGGGTGGGGCATTCAGCATATCTAACAAGGACATGAACCTTTAAATGTGGGATTGCAGACCTTTATGTTCGCAGACAGTTGTTATCCATGTCCCCCACCATTCCAACTTGTAGAATTAATCATCCCATCAATTATATGCTCAGGAGTTAGACAATGCTACTAGATGTATATTTCTTCCTTTTTAATTACATCACTATTCCACGAAAAATCTTAGAAATATAGCATCCCTGAAAAACTCAGAAATAAGTCTGGTGTATTGCCCTCGAGGGGGCATCTTGAAAACACTGTCACGAGATCTTATCAGTGACAATTCCTATGTTGTTTTTTCTAACCAATGAGTAATCTTAAGTGTCTGTCTTTCATCTTGTCAATAGTGATAAAAACTTGGACAGCAAACTGGTCCTATTAAAGAGGTATGCTGATTATCCTCTACAACATTTCTTAAAATATTCTTTCATATCAGGGCGTTCACGTTAAATGTTTTTTTAAAAGTAGATAAAAGATCTCAGAATTCCTAATATATGGGCCATTTTCTCTATTTTTTACAAGGTCAATACATGATGGATACAACTTCAAAGTTATTTCTATACCTTCCACGTTCCATACAAGTGGATGGACTGGTATTAATTCTAGTATGCCATCTAATACCTTTACTCAATTCTTATAAGGTATATCCACTTGTAACATATCTAACTCCGGCTATCCTAGGGCTCTCCAAGAACCTCAGCCTGTTTTCGAGAGAGAAAAACAATGGCAATCGTTGATAGTGTCTATAATGTGTCAACCGTTCTATCACTCAGCTGGTCTTTTGAAACCTGATATGAAGATGGAGATGGTAGAGAATTGATGAGCTTCTCTTATCTCATTTATGTTAAGAGAAGTTAGGGGTCAATCAGCCACAGCTCTCATAACTCTCGTAGTCCAATATGTAGGAGCTATCATTGACTATCATGAGATAACACACTCCAACAAGTATGAGGCACAGTCGATTGTTGGAGCGTTCAGATTCTGTGTGTTCATATGCAAGGCTAGAGTTTCTTATGAAGTGGACGCACGTGTATTCTGATGATCCTACTGCGGCCTGAGAGCCCTTCATTACTCCTTACCTTTTGTGGGTCGAGTACAAGGGGGACGCTCTGTGCTAATAATATGTAAGGCACCCATTAGCCTCTCTATGTATTATGGGTGGGACTCGGGCTACATTGGGTTTTTGCTCTAGGCCATCCTAGGGCACGCTTCATGCCCTCTGCCTTCATTGAGTAGGGAACCTCACTTCATAGTTAATCAATCCTGACATAAAATGCTTTCCCTTAATCTACGACCTTATCATGATCATGCAATTAGTGTATATCCTTATTTTTTGTAAAAAATATTAGGATGATCACTCGAAACATTGCTCAAGCTCAAAGTGTAAATGAATCGTATAGACTAGAAAGATTGATAGATACAATCATCTAATAGTCTCTATTTCGTAAAACCACCGAGTGGTTGTGCTTATCTGTGATGGAACTGTGCGTGAAATCTCTCCAACTGAGGCCATTAGTTTGTCCTATTATAGTAGAAGGCTTGCAACCAGGAGGGGGGATGGCAAGTGCTTTGTATACTAGAACATAGTAACAAGGTGGAGTGGGCCTTAGCACATATGGAAAAGCTTGTCGTAGAGGGAACTCCTCAATCTCATCCATCTGTTGGATACATAAAAGCATGTAATCTGCTTCTCTCAGATTGCCTGTGTGAAATGATAGACTTCTAGTACTTTTTGCCAATCTATAGATTGGTAATCATCTAAATTTCATTTATTATATCCCTCTAAATGTTCACCATTGTTTACCATATATTCATAACTTTTTCCCATCATGTTTCATATGGGAAAGATACCTTTATAATAGGTATCTTCTTACACCTTCCCTAATGGGAGTGTGTGTGTGTGCGTTCGTGCATGCATGTGTGCATGGGTATAAGTGTGTGTGTGTGTGTGTGCAAGAGACATTACAATAAATAGAAAATCCACTATGAATGAAGTATCATCACTAGATGGTGAACATTATTTTGTATGAAAAAAGGGAATGTGAGAGGTTGTAAGTCATTGGTAGCATCATTTTTATTGAAGAGGGGAATCTACCTACCTACCACCATCCAAGAAGTAAAACATTAAGAACTAGTTTTAACTTTAGTTGGGAAGACAGGTGTCATAAACACCTCTCCCTTGTTATCGGAGTCACAATAAAAATTAACACTTTTCCATAAACTTATCAAGCTTAATGTAAATACAAGAGTGTTTACTATAGAAAGGAGAGATTAAGATTGCATTTTATAGTTATAGAGGGATAAATATTAGACCTTTGTAGAAAAGGGGGGGGTTTTCAGTGAGAAGAGTGGGGAAGGGGAGGGGTTTATGGAAGAAGCGTGTTGTGTGTGCATGTGTGTGTGTGTGTGTGTTGGAGGACATGCACATTTTGCCGGTGAAATATATTTCATTCTGGTTGTGATGGATATTTTGGCACATTAGTAATGTGTAAACATGATCTCTATCCTTGTCTTTATTTCAATCATTCTAATGGAAGATGGTTAGTAATACAATGTTTGATCCATGGACAAGTATATGAATTTGCATCTATTTATGCCCCATAGAATTTTATTCTCCAAGCAAGTCTACCGTCAGATATTGCATCTTATCCATGGTGTGGAAATGATTCACTTTGTGGACATTTCAAGAATGCTCCAAATTTTGATTAGAGGGTATAAATAATGGTTTGCTTAGATTCATTGGATTAATAAATCTTTTTGGTTAGACTGGATTCTTAGCTTAGTTAGATCGATTTGATAATTTCAATCACATTTCAGTGCTTTTCTTTATTAAATTAATTTGGGTGATTGAAAGGTGATTGG
Organism: Dipteris shenzhenensis; assembly: GCF_047967505.1. Taxonomy (NCBI): domain Eukaryota; kingdom Viridiplantae; phylum Streptophyta; class Polypodiopsida; order Gleicheniales; family Dipteridaceae; genus Dipteris; species Dipteris shenzhenensis. Next base: position 26,260,303 of record NC_141616.1, read on the forward strand.
ATAAATTAGGTTTGGTTACTTGAGAAACATGGCATTGGCTATAAGTTTGTAGGTCCATTTATATGCACGTGGTGTTAAAATTTCTAGGCTAATTATTTAACATGAGAGCGGATTATTTTATGTAGCTTGAGTGGAAATAACTAACATATAACTTAGACTGATTAAATTGATTGACTTTATTAATTAGGTTGGTTGGCTGGTTAAATGATTGACTCAAGATAAAATTTGCCCATACCTGCATGGAACTAGATCCATATAGGTTCTTACAAGGATGATTTGCTTCTTGTGTCACCTCGTCCAAATTTTAGGGTATGGGGGGACATGGTCTATATAAAATATGCATGGAATTCTTACAAAAATTATAAATATGCAAGGGAAATATATGAAAATCTCAAGTCCCCCTCCCACAAATGATGAGGAATATACCTTGAAACATATGCAATATTTTTAAGACTTGTACATATTTTTCATAATATGTGAGACCCAAGGGGAGGGGTCTTTTGGATGAGGGGGGGTAAAACAAAAAATATGAAAACCAACCTCCTTTCAAAATCATGTAACTTTTTGATGTGTTATCCAAATTTCATGGTGTAAAGACATATTTAAAGCTCTTTTAGTGTAGAAGACAACCATGCTAATTTGACAAATTTTTACTCAGGCCATATTGTTTAATTGATCTCATACTCAAGACTTTGATAGATGTTTTTACTAAAGGGAGTTGGCACCCCAGGTGTCAACCATGTAACACCATTTATATGCATGATCCGTCAAAATGTTTAGGATAACTATTTATCATGGGAAAGAAAGAGGGCATATCTACCTAGGTCTTTTGACTTATTTAATAACAAACTCTGCTACAAGGATAGATGTTGATAATGAGTAGCTTATGAAAGACTTGCAAAACCCCTTAGAAGAAGCTCAGTTGATGCAATGTCACAAGCATTGTTCCACTAAACCCATGCTTACTAGATGTCCATGCTTTGGGAGGGTTAAAGATCCATCATGTTGATGAGTTCCATCTAGGTCCATTGAGACTTTATGTATGCTCTAAAATTGGCTCACATCACAACACAATTGATTGTAAACACCCTTGAACTGCTCATCGCTCCCGCTCAAATAACATTCTCCGTCTCTTGCACCGGACCCTCACTAGGACAATCGATGCCCTAATCCAACTTAGGAGAGCTCACAAGGCTCCCTTGCACATGGTCCATGCATGGTCTTCTTGCTAGAATGAAGGTTACACATACCAATTTGCATTTTGAAAGAGTCCTCCCTAGTTGAGTCCACTCTTCTCTTTCCCCATAGGGTGTGATACGCACCCACACCGTGCTTGTTTTCATTTGCTCCACCCAACCATAAAATATATTAGGCAACAATAGTGAAAGATGCAAAGTACATAGTACCACTACCATGGTTGTCATATCATCATCATGCATGTGGAAAGAAGCCTACTTAAGTGCAACATGCATGGGATAGCATGTGCCTTTCTTGGTGCATTGCCAAAATTTATTTGTTGGCTAATGGCCCAAAGAGAAGCTCAGGTTTTATGATGTTATAAAATGCTACCAATTTTGGGCTTCCAAAATTGAGATTGCTACTTGATGTCAAGGGAATTTGATTCTTATGAAGTTCCTGTGTAATAGAAAGAAATATCTTTTTTGCTACTTTGTTTAGATAAGGAGCAATCTCTTTTTCTATGTTATTTTCAAAAGCATAAAATGCACTATTACTGAATGTCTACTAGATGTAAATAAAAATTCATGTTTAATTATTTTTTGATATTGTATGTTGTGTTTTTTGCATTACCGATAGCCAGCGATGATCTGTCCAGTTAGCATTTAATCTTACATTCAAGGATAAAATGCACTATTACAAAATGTCTGCTAGATATAAATAAACATTCATGTTGTAAATCATATTTTGGTACTATATGTTGTGATGCTTGCATTACCAGTAGCCAATGATGATCTGATCGATTAGCATTTAATCTTACATTCATGATGTTGCTGTGAGCACAAAAAGATGGATGGTAGTGAGGCTCTATCGAAAAGCTTGAGCATCGTGGTAGGCAAGAGAGGTTTTTTGGGGGACCTCAAGCCCTTTTAGGGTTTTTGCAACAAACTAGCAATTTAAAGATTTTGTTTTGATTTCTACGCAAACCAGATGGCTATTTTATTTATCCTAAATGGATTGCTCATATCTGGGTGTAGAAACAAGGAGGAGAAAAAAATGGTAGATGGTTTTGAAAAATTTTTGGTTGTAGTAGTTGTCTCGCGTGTAGCCAAGTGAGCAATTGGAAATATTAGGCTCAATGGGAATTTAATAGGCATGTCCAGTGGGATAGTAGGCTGGCCAATCTGGCTATTAAGGCATGCTATAATAGTTGCTTGAAACATTAAGTGATAGACACTTTGGATTTCTTTGCTATGTTTCTGTTATTGATTGAAATTTGTGATTCAAGCCATTTGATAAATTCTTCAAGAAGGCCTTCATCAACCTATGCAAAAATAGATTTACCTAGTTTAGTAGTCACCCTCTCTCCTAGAAGGCCTGAGCTCACCTCTTGAAAGTCTCATGGAGCTTCAGGTGCTCGAACTCCAACTGTTGTGCTATCAAAGGTGAGGGCATCAGAGTTGTCTCTGTGGGAGTTCCTGGAGGATGATGCACCATTTTCTTGGGATGGCTTTGTAGCTTTGGTATGGGTCCCATGTCAAAGCATATTTTTTAATGGTTGTGCATAACACTTGGTGAAAACGTGACTTCAACCACCCATAGCTTATCCGATGATCACGATACTTTGCACGTGCCTCAATGTAAGCGAGATGTGGTTTGTACTGCCATGTAGAGTTCGGTTGTGGGCTACGTCTTTCGTGAGTGGAAGCTATGGTGGTCGCTTGGTCGCTAGAGCACTGGAGCTACCTTGTTGAGAGCTTGGAGTCTGTAGAGATTATTGTGGACTTGCTTGAAGAGGAGCTTGGGCACTAGGGGGATGGTCATGTTCGTTAGGAGTCGGTTGGGCTGAACGTTGTCAGAGGTTGTGAAGGTCGGCTACATTTGGTTGCTGTGGAAGGCCGGTGATGCCGCTCGCTATGGATCTAAATGGTTAGGGGGAGCTCGTTTGAAGGCACTGGTGAGCTACGCATAGGTGTTGTTGGTGGCATTGAGAAGGTATGGAGTCACAAGATGCCTTAGTCATTGGAGCCTATGGGTTATGACGTTGAAGCTTGAAGGTTGTGGTCGATGGGGAGTCCATCACTTGGGACGTCACCAACCATACAGTTGTGTTGATAGCCACCTCATTGCCATGGAGCTTTGTTTTCATTGCAACCTCACTATGAGATTGTGAGCTTTATGGAGCTATGCTTGCCTTGCTGTTAGATTAGATTAGTTGCTTCTATGTCCTTTGTATTGTTGAGGCAGATGATTGCCTTAAGAACCAAGAGTCACTACAGATGGTCACAGTTGATCTTGTAGAGAGCTGCCTTGCTAGAGTTGCTAGTAGCATATGAGCCTTTCTAGAGGTAGAGATTGTAGTCGAGGCTTGTAGAGTAGGGTAGGACTAAGAAAACCTTCTCTAGAGGACAGTCTCTCTCTCACAATGAAAGACATGGATAGTAATCCTCACCAAAGATTTCTCAAGAATCACTCGAGAAACGGAGAAAGAAATCTTTCTCAAAGAGTGGATGTAATTCTCTCAATGGATGAAAATTGTCACTCTACAGAAGTGAAAGAACACTCAATAACTCTTGATCTCTCGATCTCTCACACTCTCATGTGAATCACAATGCCTCAGTGGAAGGCAAGGGAGCTCTGATACCATGAGCAAATATGGACAAAGGAGAGGAGAAGAGTGGCGACAAGGAGAGAGGGTACGGCTAGAGAGCACACCATAAATGGCTTTTTGTACACTACATTTAGTTGAAAATGTAGAATATATAAAAACCCCTTTAGGGTTAGGGTTAGGGCTAGGGTTAGGGTTTCTAACCCTTTCCTTTATAGTACTCTATTGGGTTAGTGCTATGCACATATTGAACATATGATATTGAGATGGTTCCTCAACGTCATGGCACTTGTTTATACCAATCTTTCAATGTAGGATTTAAAGTATACATACGACACATAGATGCGTATATTGGTATACTCCCTTTGCAATATTCTACCCCCTTTTCACAACTCTTGGAATTGTCCATCATAACCTTTTTAGGGTCTAAATCTCTTATATCCTTTGATAATACACTAGCTATATAGGTTCCTGACTTCTTTACATGTGAGGCATAAATTGACTTGAGGAAAGCATGCGATGATATAACCATCACAAATATTAATGAAAAAGTTCCATTCTATGATCACCTTGATTTCATTCTACTTTAGAGTGTAATTAACAAACGTTAATAACCTATTAATGCAAATGTGAAAACATGAACATAATCCCAGCAAGAGGACTTACAATCTGAGAAAAGAGACCCTCAGATTACACAAACCAAGAAAATAAGTTCCATTTTAGTTAAAACCTTTACGATTGCTAGAGAAACCTGAGTCCTTCCTTATTTTGTTTTCCCTCTTTGAACCCTTCTGCTTGACTAGAGAAATAAGAGTGAGATAAATAATGGACACTCATCTGCAAGCCTATATACATGTTAGTATTTGTACATATATCTTATTCATATGAATATTTTATTCAAACAGATACAATTTATTAATACAAATAGTGTTTGATGATATGGCAAATTCTAAAAAAAAGTGATGTGACATAATTTTTTACATTGAGTTTTTGGTCCGAGTCATTGTCGCCACATTTTTTGAAAATTTTCACAAATTCAAAAATTTCCACCTAGATATATGGAACCCTAGGTGGTTATCCTAAGTCCATAAGGACTATTCATAGAGGAACTTAGGATCCCTCTAGAGAACTCTATAATCCTACCCATCTACCCATACATACAATGTATGAGCATATATCTAGCCATACATACATGGGTGAGACCACCCAATGACCCATACACTTCAACACTTCCCCTATTTCAACACTCCCCCTATTGCCTATAGCAGTCTTTGTTCCTCTTTAATAGTAATCTCCTTGTCTGTCTTGGTATATCTCTCTTCATCTTCTTTTGAGAAATCTATATCAGTGTCACTTTCTTCATTTTTATCTTTAGAGGGTGTATGGCTTGGGCCATAGGATAGGAGGATTACATTCACCTCCATATCTAGGGGTTGCAATCCATGCATAAAGGGGTAATGCAAGGTGTGCCACCCACATGCTCTACAACTCATGAAGAACATCAAAATAGCAAGCAGAAAGGAATGCCACTCTAAGTGATTCACAAGATAATCTTTTACTCTAAACCACACACAAGAATGTATTGCATCCGTAAACATAACCCATGTTATGAAAAAGGGGGGAGACTAACACTTGTACATTCTGCTAAGTTGATAATATGAAAATAGAACACTGTACCCACCTGTTTATTAAATATAGATAGTACCCACCTGTTTATTAAATACAATAGTGGTGGGAAGTGTACAAAAGGGAAGTAAAGCAAAAGATAAAAGATGGCTTAGGATCTTTTAAGATCTTTGAGTTATCCAAAGCAGCTGAACTTTGTCAGCACAAGTACATTCTTGGGACTACCATAAGAAATGTAGAGATGTACAATGTTGCCTCCAACTCCTCCTCTTAGTGTTCTACCTTATGCTTTCCTCCAACCACCTCTCCTCAGCTAGACCACCTTGATCTCCTTCTCATGCCATGGCCTACGATCGTCTGACCACTTACCTCTTGAGATCATGAAAAGAGCTGGGATGGAAGACGTAGGAGATGGCACACTGTTCGACTTTCGCCAACCAGGTAAGGGCTCTCATGAGATTATGTGTGCTCTCCTCGTTTGGAGACTTCTCTTGATTTCCGGTAGACTGCTCTTCACAAGGATACTTCTCTTGACTTCTCTTGAATTCATGCTCATTTAGTCTCTAAACTGAGCTCGCTGACGGCCACAGAGTACCTAGATCGCTCTGGACTCTCATAATACACTGGCTTTTTAATTCCCCCCTGCATTCCGTGACCATGTGTTAGTGACGATGGGCAAGTGTTTTAATGAAAAGCAAGGTTCATCACCGAAACTGCTTGCCCACAGAGAAAAACCTCTGTCTACCGTTTCGCTCTGGTGTCGTTGACTCTCTGCCTCTAAATTATTATATGCTATGTAAAGCTTTCCAGATTGCCCAGATACTCCCACCACGGACTCCTTCCATTCCCTGAGTTCCATGCGCCATTTACATACAGGAGCTTCCTGCGCCAGTTACTTACTTGTATTGGCTTTCCCAATTTTGAGTTCTAAACTATCCTAGATCTGAGAACATTTCTGGGAGAGTACAAATATCTCAGAGACATTTGCTCGTCATTTGCCGCTCTAGAATCGCTATGTTGAAGATCTTCTCACCTTATGCGCTCCAGACAGCCGCTGGCTACAGCTGTATAGCTACAGCTCTATGCAAGAATTCTCTGGCTCAAGTGACATTCGAATTTGTACACTTGGAACCACGCTCAGGGTCCCGTAGTTCCCCGAATAGGATCAGAGCGTCCTCCAAGTCATTATCTCCATTATCTCTGACTAGCCCGAGATTTTTTCTCCATCACATTTGAGGGTATCCCATGATTAGATCTGGGAATCAGTTGATAAACGAAGAGTCAGGTTTAATAAGCTCTAGAGAGCTTGTGTGATAGTTGTTCCTATTCAGAAATATTCACGGTGATTATAGGAGCTATGAACATCTCTACGCTTCACGAAATCTCTGGGGAGGAGAGAAGAGATGACCATTTAATTCTAGACTTGTATGGCCATTAGTACTTGCTCACGTCGGTCAATCTCTCCATAGCTCAACATTGGAGCTTGCTTATGGAAATGCTCGAAGGGTCTACTTCTCTGCCATCCATGTTTGGACTCTCCTTACATTTGAGATCGTTCTCGCTTGACGAATATTTGTCTACTCCTGGCTTTGTGTTATCAAAAAGAAAAATGAAATGCAGATCTGCTTACACAGTAAGAAAAATCATCTAGATCTGCTTACACGATAGGGATGGAGGCTACAAAATACCCTTGGTTGCGGATATCCAAGAAAAACGTTGAACGCTTGGTTCTACCGGCTATTTAGATCTATCTCAGCTTGGGGTCCCACGTTGGCTACATGATCTTTACGTGTTACAAGCTCAAACACAGAGCGATGATATTGCTAGAACACGTTGCATGGATAACATCAAAGGTAGCACTAAGGTCTAGGAGGAAAAAGCTAATTATGAAGCGTTGAAGCCCATGAGACCCTTCAATTTTTTGTATGGGGATGAAAAGTGACAAATGCTTAGACTGTAAGAGCTTGGAGTTCCCTGAATCATCACGACATCATTTCATATTTTTTTTGCAATGGGAAGTCCACACACACTCTTGGTAGATAGTGTGATGGTCTTATCACAAGATCATTTGGTTTTTTAGCTTGGAATACTTAAATTTCCTTGGGGAATTTTTATTCTTTCTTGAAGTTTATTAGAGACCAAAACAAAAAAAGTACTTTAAACCTGATCGTGTTTATAAGGTAGGGATTTGAATCCTCAAGAGAGTACTCATTTCGTAATGATCTCCGTTACCTTAACTTATTATTAGTAAAAGGGATTCCCTTATAAAGAGATGTTAACTTTTATAAGGCCTTAAGTGGTAATTTAAAAAGCAAATTCTTTTGCATATTACTATTGAATTTTATATGGAAAAGAAGTTTTGCAATTTTATGACACTCTTGGCCAGATATTGTTTGTTTGCTAGAATGTAAAGGGTTGGGACATCCATTTATTCTATTGGAATGATCATAAGTATATATTTGGCAAATTTAATGCTCCAAGATTTGGTATAATTATTAATAGAAGTCAATAATTTAGCATGATTTTAAGTGTGAAATGGTGAAAAGACCATGTAGCATGGAGTCTGTCCTTCAATTTTGACATTCTTAAGGACCTTATCACATTTTGATGTGTGCATAAATTTAATTGTGATATTGATAATCGGAAAGTACCAACAGGAGATCGAGGAAAGGTATAAGTATATTAAGGTTATATTTGGATTTTTTAACCTTGGGAATTTCCTTGGACTTGGTTGGAATACCCAAATTTATGGTTTACTTGAGATTCCCACTTATTACTTGGATTTCACTAACATTTTATATGCATTTACTCATATCTTTAATTGCCCACCTCTGATTACTATTGAATAGTAAAATGCCAGGATATGATTATGCTAATCTAGATCGAGTGACACAGATAACAATTGTGTGCCGGCATTGAAGCCTGCAGTCCCATAATTCATAGTGTGCATGTTCTAATGTGCTATGTTTGTGGATGGATGCAGGTGAGTTGGCATACCTCTCCATCAGATTTGCATTGAAAATTCCAAGGCATGAAGATACGGTGTTGGCAACTTTGAGGCATACTCTATAGCAGACTATCTCCGAGTACTGTTAAATAAGAGTGGACATTCTATTGGAGACTATCCATTGGTATTGTTGTATTGTTTGCAATGTACTGACATGAATGTGAGTATATAAATTGACTCTCACTTTGATACTTTGTCAAAAGGGACGGTAGGATATAAATTATTCTCACTTATGTAGTATTAAGAGATTGGTTACTAATGGATTACTCTCACTAGATGTTTGAAAAGGGCAATAGTGGATGTTTGCAATTGATTTATTTTGACATTGAAAACTGGTCTAGTAGTGTAGTAGGATAGTTGTTTAATATGAAAAACACACACACACATTGCATGTGAATCCATCTCTCTCTCTCTCTCTCTCTCTCTCTCTCTCTCCACAACATAGTCCTCTTACCCTCGCTCCCATACAAGCCCCTTTTGAGCAATCCCAAAATGAAATACTCCTTCAAAATGTGTCTTACATCTGGTCTAGGGGAAGAGGAGCGCTTCATAAATATGGAAAGAATGGGAGAAAGAAAAGAGGAAGAGATTGAGAGGATGAGGCTAAGACCCAAGAAGGATGAGGCTAAGAGCAAGAAGAGGTTGTGAGGATATTGAGAGGAGGCTAAGGATATTGAGAGGAGGAGGATGAGTGGAGGTTGAGAGGAGGAAGCTGAGAGGAGGTTGAGAGGAGGAAGAGGTTGAGAGGAGGAGATTGAGGGGAGGTTGAGAGGAGGAGGAGGAGGTTGAGAGGAGGAGGAGGAGGCTGAGAGGAAGCTGAGAGGAGAAAGAGGCTAGGAGGAATGTCGGAGTCAATGGGGATAGTTTGGGGGGCCTCTTGGGAGGTGTTTGGGGGGTTGGGGACACTTTTGGAAAATTTTAATATTTTGGAGGAAAAAAACTCGTGATTTTGGGGGCCCATGGAGTGAGGAAGGAGGGTAGGGGGACCATGAAAAAGTCAAGTGGGGGAGTAAATGCCCTAGGAGGTGGTGGGGGAAAGAAGAGGAAAGTGGGAGCCTAGTGGGGACCAAAGGACATCTCTCCATCAATGAGAGGCCAATATGGAATCCTCCATTCTTTTAATGCCCAAGCCTTCTCGTTGGTTGGTTTACTAATCACAAATCTTAAGGGACTAATCCAAGAGGCCCTTTTTGAGTCCAAATTCCCCTAATGACTTGACTATGCACAAAACAAAGGTCGTCTTCCCCAATAAATGTGGTAAAAATAAATAATAGCAGCCAAACACAAGCACCATTTGTAGTGAGATGTCACACAGCGCACGTACTCATCAAAATAGCATAGACGGCAATATATTAGGCAAACTTTGCATAACAAAACTCATGGAAAATGTAGGGAATGGTGTGGATAGTAAACAAAACATAGTAGAGGGTGACAGTTCTCAGGAGGGTAGTATTTACTCAATGACAACCCAATAGACAATTAAGGAAGCACAACCAACTGAGGTAGTTGTGGGAAGATAAAGAGCTACAAAGGTGAAGCATTGCAAGGATGTGATGATGGGTGGCATTTGAATACAGTCTTGTTTTTTGGGCCACCTCATACCCCTAACCCTAAGGATGGCTTTACCCTACCACCTCATAAGACCCTTATCTCAAAAACCCCCTATTCACCTCAACTTCCACCTCACCACTCCATGCACCTTATCCCCACCTACTACTTCACCCCCTCCACATCCCCATATCCACTTATCTCCTCCACCTCATATCTCGATCCCCTCCACTGCCCCTCACCCCATCTACCCCTCCAAAAATGTTAAGACCTTCCCCCTCCTTGATGGGAAATAGAGAAAATGCATGCAAAGCACAAGGTTGATCTCTCTCTCACATAAAATTATGAAAATACATCAAGATTTCTTATCAGCTCTGAATAGACGAGTTTTATATCAAAACAACCAACTCATAGATATAAGCAATCGACTAATGGACTCTTCCTTCTCATCAATAGACCCCTACTGGGCTTGTTGCTAGTAACAATAAGCTGTATGACTCAACTAAGGACCCTAGACAATAGCTAGTTGACTCAGTTGAGAAGACTACATAGACTATGCAGTAATCAAGCCAACCACAAAGGCTTGGCAATCCACACCCAAGAATGCTCATGGACAACTCTCTGAGAGATCTCACGACCTCTTAGGTTGAGAAAAGGAAGGCCAAACTCATGCTCACGCGTAGATGTAGGAGCTAGAAGCCTCAAATGGTCACTGCCAGTGGAAACTCCATGCACCAGGTAGACGCGACTGCTAAGTGTCCTCCATGAGAGGCCTTGTCCAATAGTACCTTTGAGGCCTGCATGGGCCAATCAAATCAACCCTACTATCAATTATCCTCCCATGAGGACGAATCATGCTAACACTCCTTTCCCCTGTCCCACCTCTCTTTTTATTATTTTCACCGCCTACTCCATTCACTTTTTAATTATTTTTATCTTCCCCCTTTTTCTTACCTTGTTTCTTTTCCCCCATTCTACATTATTGGCATTGATATCAGCACCCCGTGATAAATCATATTTTTCATATTCATAGGGGGAATGGGCACTCTCATCACCTAGGTCTCAATATATAGATCAAAGAGGGTAACCACTATGCCACATGTCATACATCTAGAGGCCACATGGATTGACACCAATAGGATCTAGAGGTGAATGTAATCCTCCTAACCTATGGTCGAAACCATATGCTATGCACACCCAAAAATGTAATACAATGTAGTATGAATGTGCACATAAGCTTAGGTGAAACCTGACATGGATGGACAATGCGTTAACCCTTAGAATCAAGTTGATATGCCCCCACCTCTAAAGTGCATTCTGTCCTCGAAATGTGAATGTGAAAAGTAGATCAATGAAAGTACAAAATATACGGAATAGAAAAATGTGGCTCAAGGGGAAAACTTCTCTCTCTCTCTCATTGCTTGCACGAAGCAGAGAATGATCCTTGCCACTTTGTTGTACCATTTTGTTGTGGAATTGAGTTGTGTTTTTTAGTTTCTTTTTCTTTCTTCTTTATAATCATGGTTTTTATTTTCAGAGTGCAAAATGGGCTATGCAATGATGGTTACCATGACCTTTCAGATTAGCTGGGCTCTTCATGAGATCTATTCTGGTTGGAGCCTATGCAACCGAGGCCTTCCCTCTCTCCAACACATAGTCATGCGAGAACTCCGTGTTCAACACATATACTAGCCTTGATCCACTTCCATGTGTGCCTTGCACCTTTGTTGTTAGTATGCGGCCATTGACATGTGTGATGGCCACCATGATCCAAATGTTCTTGCCTATGTCGAGGTCATCCTAAAGAACAATAGCGGTCTTTCATAGTCACATATTGTATTATTAGCTCTGACGAGATGGAGTTCAAATAGATTCTTACTTCGTTCATGTTGCTCGACCATCTATCTATACCATCAGCGATTCTCTAAAGGATAGAGAGAGAAGGGGGGGAGAGAGAGAGAGAGAGAGAGAGAGAGAGAGAGAGAGAGAGAGGAGGGAGGGAGGGAGGGAGGGAGGGAGGGGAGGGAGGGAGGGAGGGAGGGAGAGAGAGAGAGAGAGAGAGAGAGAGAGAGAGAGACATAGAGGGTGAGGGACATTCACAGAGAGATAGGCAGTGTGCAGTCACAGGCCGAAAAGTGGAACATAGTGGGGGGAGTGTGGATGGAGGCCATTATATAGAAAATCTATGACAAATCAAATTTAGTGTGTAAGTAATGCCCTTTTTGGAAAGACAAATAGAGAGAGAGTGATAGAGAGAAAAAGAATAGGACAAAAGAGAGAGAGAGAGAGAGAGAGAGAGAGAGAGAGAGAGAGAGAGAGAGAGAGAGAGAGAGAGGGAGGGAGGGAGGGAGGGAGGGAGGGAGGGGGGGAGAGAGAGAGAGAGAGAGAGAGAGAGAGAGAGAGAGAGAGAGAGAGAGAGAGAAGAAGAAGAAGAAGAAGAAGAAGAAGAAACATTTTGGCACCGAGAGGAGGCTACTGGCGCCCTTGGCACACTTTTGTAGATTTTTTCTTTTCTACACACCCTTGCTTATTGTTGTCCCCCCCTTGTCTTTTGTTGCTTTTTTAAACTCCCCCTCCCCCCCCCTCCCCTCTCCTTGTATATCGCAAAGGACTCCAAGTTAGTCTCTCACTCTCTCTTTCTCTCTTCTTCTCTCATTAGTTTTTTTTTTAAAAGCACATAAAATTTAGCTTCTCTCTCTCTCTCTCTCTCTCTCTCTCTCTCTCTCTCTCTCTCTCTTTTTCCCTCCCTCCCTCCCTCTCTCTCTCCCTCCCCCTCCCTTTCTCTCCTCCCTCCCTCCCTCCCTCCCTCTCTCTCTCTCTCTCTCTCTCTCTCCCTCCCTCCCTCCCTCCCTTCCTCCCTCCCTCCCTCCCTCTCTCTCTCTCTGTCTCTGTCTCTGTCTCTCTCTCTCTCAATAAGTCTTTTAGACATCAATAAGTCTTTTAGAACGCTCTCTCTCTCTCTCTGACATTTTTTAGTTTAAACATGAGTAATTCTTTTTCTAAATAGGAACTTTTGTCTAACTAGGCACCTGGAAGAGGGACGGGTCCCTTCATGGAGTGCCCAGTTGGACAAAAGTTTTTGGCCATCTCCCCCTCTTCCTTGCCTTTTTCTCTCTATATCTCATCCCCCCCCTCTCTCTCTTGTCTTTTTTGCTATCGAGTTGCTACCATCCCTCTCTCACTCTCATGTAATGATGGTTTTTTTTGTTGTGAATGTAAGCCTTAGAATCTTGTGCTTTCGAACTATTGGCCATACCCTAAATCTGCATGCTTGCAAGAATGGAGTCACGCTCATTCAAGCCAGACGACATAGTCCTCTCATATGATGAAGAACACAATCCTGTTGCTCAAGTGTAAGCACGAAAACACTCAAGTCAGTAGGCATTCACACTGGACATGTGGTTATCATCATTTCTTGCATCTATGAGAAAGCCCCCCTAAAAGGATTGAACAAGGAGGGAATGAAGTGGATGTCAAAGAGAACACATTACTCATGTGGTGAGTTGTTCTATTATGTCATTGTTCCTTTGTGTCTGCTTAATGTGCTTCTCGTAGGATTTTCCTCGCCCCATTGGACCAATTTATGTGAGCAGGAAATTGAAGACATAGCCCAGCCTAGAGACAAGGACATGCCTCTGAGTAGGGGTTCTCCTTCTGCAAGAGGGAGAGGGCATGCTCCCAGGGGTGCTACTTCCACGAGAGGTAGGAGAGGAAGAAGGATAATTGAGCTTGACCCCTCGGATGTCTAGGCTCTTCTTGGCGTAGGAATGGAGGGAAGTATGTCCACAAAACTTCTTAGAGCCTTGGCATCCTCTGTAGAGGCTAGCATAGGGCCTTCAAGGTGGCCTTCCAAAGGCAAGAGAAAAATAATACTGCCCCGAGTACTATCAAAGAGGAAGGGGAGGAGGAGTAGAAAAGTGAGGATAGTTCCTCTAGTGAGTGCACCCTCATCCGAAGGGCGACATGGCAGATGTAAAGGTCGGCGCGCTACAAAGCAACATTCAATAGAGGAGTTAGAGGAGGACAACGAGGAGGGTCTATTTGGGGAGATGGAATTAATAGCCTCATGTGACAAGACAATCATGGTGGAGTGCATTGAGTATCAGCTAAAACCATTCACGGTGAGTGGTTAGCTCTTTTGAAGCTTTATAATTTCAAACAAGTGACTACAAATGATTGTTTAAGCCTAGCGAAATTTGACTCATTGAAGTTGAAAAAAAGTACTGCTTGCCCTCGATACCCTTGTGCCGAATGTTGCCAATGCCTTCCATCCATCAGATCACATCTCGTACACAAGAAATGGCACAAACATTCTTCTTGCATTGGTACATGCCGAGAATGGGCGTCTTCTACATGTCCATGGCTACACTGAAGATGCCAAAGCAAGATGTGGACAAGGATGTGAAAAAGAAGTGGAATCTGTAATGGCTCAAGAAGCACAAATAATTCGAGAAGGACATCAAGAACACAGAGTGGGTGTTCTTCTCATCTATAGTCCATAAGAAGATGGCATCTATAGTCTGCCAGCATTTGTACAAGTCCCCTCTTCCAGTCATCATGTAGGTGATGTGGAAGGTAGGGAGCGAGAAGGGGACACTTTTCCATTGCCTTTTCTTTTTTTTTTGTGTTATGTTTGATCACACGACTTCAAATGCATGTGCTAGACATGTATAATGTGTCCATCTGCCCGATCATGCAAAAGCGCAACGAGTTTTTGGACTCAAACTTTTGGAGAAAGTGGAGCAAAGCATACTATAGTGTTAACGACAAGCTCTTGAAGCAAACACATCGACTCCTAAGGCTGTGCGACCTTGCCCTAGGGCCAAGATGGTACAAGTAAGTGAAGTGTGGGGATAATGCCTAGCATGGAAATGATTCGATGAAATGCGATTGTACGAAGTGATTGCTTATTGTAAGTGCTTTCTGGACACAGGGCTATCACCATTCTGGAGTGGGGGATAAATCCCCTAGGCATGATCAATGAGGAGATGTTGTATAGCCTCGCATCATTGAGGCTAAGTGAGGATGATAAATTGTGGTCTGTAGAAGCTCTAGCAAGCAATAACAAGGGGATACGTGTCATGATGGGCATTTCTGAGTATAGGCTTCAGCACCCTAACATCCCAAGATGTATAGTCTCATTTTCTTTAAATGATGTGATCATTGCTCCCTTGATGAAATCTTTTGCTTTTGCACATGTGTTTGTCACTTTTTTGTAGATGGAAATGCGGGTTTCATGGGCTGGCTGAAGCAAGAGACAATGTGGTCCCAGTTGCATGAAGCAGGACTTGAATTATTGTGTTCTTGGATTTCATTCTACTCGATCAAACTCGACGAGAATAAGTTCTACATACAGACATAGAAAACAAAGCGCAAACATAGGGAGTGCCTCTTCATGCACCTGCATAAAAAATTCAAGGCTGACACTACCTTGAAAGGCTAGAGGAATGCCAAACTCGCATGCTAGGGAAATGTGTATCAGTATGCTTTGATGGCACACACTTTTAGAGAGATGAATTTTTTGTGTTTCACAGTGGAGAGTCTAATGTAGTGCACTTGTTCTTTTGAATGCAACAGTTTCATGTCCACATAAGTGGCAAAGGGGGCTTTGAGTGTTGTCGGGTGTGTGTGAGGAGTGGTCCATGATACATGATCCGGACACTTCAATGTATGAAGACTTCCAGTTGAGCAAAAGTGGCTGGAGGAAGTATACAAGAAATGCCCGTTATTCTTGGACTACCCTAAAGGGGAGCACCCACATGAGGAGAAACAAATATTCATGGCTTACAATACACTAAGCCCACATAACCACAAAATCCTACCATGACAGTATGTACACTTTCTCCCCCAACATGGTACGAGAGAAGACTACACTCTCTAAATTTGGACGTTTTTATTAAACAGAGCAGTAGATCGAATAATTGGTAATATATTGGCTTCTGTGGAAATGGTCCCATTTGTCAAAAGTCCTACATATAGTACCACCTCCCTCAGCTGCAGTCATGTAACATCTCCCACAGGGGGAGAAGTTGAACGTGGAGAGCAAGTTGAGGGGAAGCACAACATCACCGCCGTGGAACAAGGTATGCTCTTTCAATGTAGCCTTTATTACTGTGTTTTTGTTGTGAGTGATGTCCTTGCAAACAACCAAGGTTGGGCTTCATGTGGAAGAGAAGATGGACTTAATAATTCAGGCGCTACATGAATTGGTGTCATCTAGTAGTGCAATGGGACCGATGTCAATTGCCCCTCAAATCACCAGTGTAGGCAGGGGTACAATTGAATCCACCCATCCAATCCCAATAGGAAAGTACCATAATCCTCTGTTTGCTAATGCTTGTAGACAACTACATTCTAATAAGGAATTTTCATCAACTGCCACAGCCACAACTAAAGACATAGAAGCATCAGGTGGACGCAAAGAGAATGAGGAGGAGCTACAAAGAGAGTGCAAGCCATCCACTTGTAAGTATGGTTTGAAGGCAACAAAATACATGCATAAGTATGGTTTGCATGTGAAAAATCCATGCAAATCAATAATATGTTGCTGAAGCACAGCTAATGGTGTGTTTCCTAAACACAGCTGCAAGCGAGGAGGATCAAGAGAGGTAGCTTGATTTGCAGGCCCGATGCCTATGCATGTGGAAACATCCATTGACCACATTCCAGGTGATAAAGATCGAGCAAGAATGCACTGAATTCAACTAGTTATTAGAGTCCCTAGAGGGGCTGAGCCACGGGAAGTGCTCTCAGGTACATGGTCAAAACACAAATAGTACATGTAATATTATGGTGGTTTGCCTCCCCAATGCATTGCCAGTATTTGGGTAGGGGGATGTCATGCCATGTTGGAATACTTTCAGTAGCAGGGATGATGCTTTTGACAGATTCCATCTTGCATATCGAGTGCTTGTAGACAATGGTGTTCTTATAGTCATAGGGACAATGACATCATGGGTCATCCTTCTCACATACTCCATAGAAGATGAGCATTTGCGTCAAGCAATGGGACGCCAATAATGGAGATTAAATTGTTCGTAAATAATTTACTCAGAGACACTAATATGTGTGGAGCACAACAATGAGGTATGTGCTCTACAGATGTGTTGGCTCTGTCCCACGGCTTCCGTAGGAAGAGCAAGGTATTCTCAGTATATGCAGGGTTTAAGGCTTTTTTTCACCTATAGATATATCGGTGTCGTCGTTTGTACTATGTGTAGAATAGGACCTCGGGTCATATTCTGATGAGAGATGTAGGCTTAAGTGTGGTAAGAAAAATAGTGCATGCATGTGTGAAAGGGTCCTGCATCATCATGGTTGTAATGAAGGCTTTCGCCTTCATTGGGGGTTGAAGGGTTTAGGAGTTTAAGGGCTAGAGGGAGGTTTAGGGTTCAGAAGGAGATTCCAAGGTTTAGAAGGAGGTTCCAGGGTCTAGAAGAGGATTAGGGTTCAGAAGGAGGAACCAAGCTTCAAGGTAGAGAACATGACAGAGAACTCGTCTCCCTCATAGATCATAGAGGTCAATGTTTGGGGGACTAAGGGTTTAGGGGGAGCATAGGAGAGGGAGAGGAAGAAGGTGTAAGAGTAGAAGGGAGGAGGAGACGATAGAGAAGGGAGGAGGAGGAGGGAGGAGAAGGGAGGAGGAGAGGGTGGAGAAGGAAGGAGGAGAGGGTGGAGAAGGGAGGAGAAGGGAGGAGGAGAAGGAAGGAGGAAAAGGGAGGAGAGGGGAGGAGGAGAGGGTGGATAAGGGAGGAGGAGGGAGGAGAAGGGAGGAGGAGAGGGAGAGGATGGGTTGCAAGGTTTGAGGAGAGGGGAGGAGGAGTTGCAAGGTTAGGACATGCTTTTGGATGTGGAGTGCAAGGAAGCATGGACACTTGGAAACAATTTCTTGGAATACCAAAGTAGAACTCAACACAATTCCCCAAAGAGTGTTGGCTTCATTCCATTATGGGGTATTTTTACAAGTTGGAGAGCTTCTCTCTTTGCATGTAGGAACTGTAAGAATTCTCTCTCTACATGTAGAAGTTGCCTATAGGAGTTGCAAGTTGCATGTAGTAGGAGTTGCATGTTGAACTCGCATGTAGAACATGCATGTAGGAATCACATGTAGGACTTCCATGTAGAACATGCATGTAGGAGTTGTAAGTAGGACATGCATGTAGAACATGCATGTAGGAGTTGCAAGTAGAACTTGCATGTTGTAGATGCATGTTTAGGATTCCTAAGAGAGATTATTCCTAGCCTTACAAGCGGAGCTTTGCCGCTACTCTATACACACATTCTGTGCTACCTAAGTCCATGTTGGCATAGAGACAACATACCCCCAGATCCATTTTATTACCCATCCTTGGGTTATGGCTTATTGTGATCATGAGATGACATGCATGTAACCCAGTGGCTGTGGAGCTTGTGGTGTGCCGGTCGATCCTGCTGTAAAGCCTTGGCACCATACAATTTTTTCTTTGTTTTAAGGAAGCTTGTATCCACCATTTGTTCGAACAGAGATATGTGACGTGCTTCTAAGAAGATGACTCTTTGATAGAGTCAGCTTGTAGTCTAAGCATCGATCTGTTCATTGGTATTGAAACTGAGTGGATGCAAATGGCGGTCGATGTGGCTGGGGACTTCTAGAATGTATTCCAATGTTTTGCAGAAGATAGAACTTTGGCAAATGATAAGGTCAATGTTGCCGTGCATTATTTTCTCATGCTATTGAAGTGCTCAGATCAGTGTGCCTTGGATCTTCCATTCTACACTAGGGTATGGCTCGATCA
Organism: Dipteris shenzhenensis; assembly: GCF_047967505.1. Classification (NCBI taxonomy): domain Eukaryota; kingdom Viridiplantae; phylum Streptophyta; class Polypodiopsida; order Gleicheniales; family Dipteridaceae; genus Dipteris; species Dipteris shenzhenensis. Next base: position 26,279,042 of record NC_141616.1, read on the forward strand.
TTGGCCAGTTAATGGTGTGATCCTCACCCAAAGTGTGTATGTTGGCCTCCCATGTGTGATGTCATAGAGCTGCATAGAACTTGGGATGGGTTTCGAGACATGGAGGTGCATGTAGGTACTATTTCAAGAAGATTACATCAAAGAGATTGGGGTGGTGCCAATCAGGTTGAGGATCCAATTTGCTGAACCAAGCTTCACTAACTTGATGTTGACGAAGGTTGGTAGGAAAAAACAAGGTCCATCCACCTCGAGTTTTCATATCAAGATATTTGGAGGATTACCAGAATTCAAGCAACTGTGTTCGAGTGAGGTGATAGTTTGAGCAAGGACTTTCATAAAATTGACATTCTAGTGTGATGATTTATGTTTAAAAGTAGCATTGTGACATGAAGTTGGGGGTAATAAACTTCACGCACCTCTTCACTTCCTGCAGCATTCGAACTGACTGCCAAAGATACTTATCATTGAGAATAAGACATTAGAAAGAAGCTTTTATGCCAAGATACCACACCATACTTTCCTCCCTTAGATGAGAATGAAGATGGTAACATCCCAAGTGATGTTGTAGTCAAGCATAGGGAGAAGAAAAGGATCAGCAGAGGTCATAATCTCAGTGAGCCGGTCTGCACCAAAGAGAAGAGCGATACGTTGTTGAAAGAAGATCTTGCGGCTCAACATGACATGAACTGATATATATCGAGGAGTTTGAAGGGGCTGATTAGGTCGGATGGGTAGATTCCGAGGAAACATTGCACCTCCTTCATAGACACCTTTATACTTAGCTCAAAACACTCTACAAACTGTCATTAGACACAGAGGCCTATAACTTTCAGTAGAGACATGATATCAAAGATTTAAGTATACAAAGCGATGCGCCTTGAGGTGGGCTTCGCGCTGATATAAGTTTCATTGAAAACAGACAGACGGTTGAAGAGATATGGATAGTTTACTGGAAGGGGGTAAAAATTGTCATGAGAACAGACTATCAAACACAGAGACTCATAACTTTTTGGAGCAGTATCTGATTCAAGATCTCTCATCACATAGAAACATGCGCCTTGAAGAGAGCTTCGCGCTAATATAAGTTTCATTGAAAACAGACAGACGGTTGAAGAGATATGGACAGTTTACTGGAAGGGGGTAAAAACTGTCATGAAAACAGACTGTCAAACACAGAGACTCATAACTTTTTGCAGCAGTTTCTGATTCAAGATCTGATTACATAGGAACATGTGCCTTAAAGAGAGCTTCGCGCTGATATAAATTTCATTACAATCAGACTATTGAGCAGAAAGTTATGAGCGAAACACTAACAGGGGGTCAAACTGTCATGAAAACTACCCTCCACCCAGGCTAATTTCGCCTGAGCAGGATGCTCCCTCAAGACTCCACCTTCATCAACGATCCACCCCTCATAGATTTCGCCTAGAAGAGGGAAAGAAGTTTGCATAGTGGCTCGGGAAACAAATGGACCATGTGTGCACAGTGAGCAGCCGAATAGAAAGAACTTTTGAGGCTTTGAAAGAAAGAAAAGGGAAGAGACACTCAAGAGAGAGAGAACCTGAAGTGACCTTCATTACAAATAGAGTAAGAATCCACCTCAACACTATAAAAACAAGGGAGAAGAAGAGGTTTCATATATACAAGAGGGAGCGGAAGCTCCAAGACTACTCATAGAGAGAGAATAAACTAGAGAGAGAAGGACTCAAGAGTCTACATAAGAGAATATCTACAAGAGGGAGAGAAGGCTCATGGAAGAGGCTTGGGGAGACTAGAACTACAGCAACATGAGGCCTAATGGTGGGAGAGATTGATGAACAAGGGAGAGGAGGGCTCCTTTTATAGAGACTTTGTTACCCTTCTTCACCCATTTACAATTGCTGCCTGTAGATTCCTTTCCCCATCAATCACATAAGCACGTATGTCACAATCCATGTCCTTTTTGGCTACTCTTGCCATGTGTCCCATCAAAAGATGCTCAAGACTCTTAAAATATTGGGAAAGTCAAGAGTCTCCTCACATGGAGCCCATAGGGACCCTCTCTTTTCCACATGTCCACATCCTTCTTATTCCACATAGGAGTTCTAGAAGGATTCCTCTTGACTTCACACTCCTCCACATGCCTTCCACACGCTTGGCATGTGGCCTCTCTTATATTATTGGAACACATGGACATGAGCCCACCTCTTTATATGACTCACTCTTCCTATTTTCTAAAAAACTCATAATATCCCATACACAAATAACTCTCACCCCATACCAAGGTATTTATAATTCATACCTATGGTATTTACAATGAGCCATTCCACTCATCCTCTCAATCCCATACAATATCATAGAAAATAGAAATAAGTGAGAGCTGCTAGGCTATCACTTGATACTCAAACTCTTATCAAACATAGAGAAAAACAATACCAATGCCAAATTAAAAATATCAATTTTTGGCGTCACAGCATGCATTGCTTACTTTTACAATTGTTGTCCTACCCATGATATTGTGAGGAATCAATTGTCTTACATACAAATAACAAATTTTGAAAATATTTGGCAATTATTTTGCAAGGCTCAAGAAAGAAGGAGGCGTGGAAGAAAGGGGTCAGAGTATTTGTTTTATTATGAAATCTTCATTTTCAAGGCAAAAAATAATGGGAGGAGGAGCCTCCTAGGTGGTTGCGATATCACGGCCTCTTAGAAGGCTCATAGTGGCAATTTATTTCAGCCATAACTTGGTCAATCAGACTCCAAATATGGTCATGTTTGTAGCCAAAATGATCAAAATGATATAAATGAATCCATTTATTATGTTAGAATGTCAAAATTCTAGAGCTTTAGAAAGTTTGTACTTATATTTTTATCAGGGCTAAACCTTACCAAAATCTATATTTGCTTAAAATTTTCTCGTATAGAGTTCGGATCCTTGGTTCCCTCCCTCCATCCCATAGGTATATACATGGTCATGGACATATGAAGGTGATCCATATTTTGTTAGCATCATATCATAAGGTGATCAATAATTTATTAGTTTCATAGTTTAAACATTTTATTTATGTGATCATTTCGTGTACAAAATGGATCAAATCATATGGGTAGCATAAAAATTAATGAGCTACAAATAGTCTTTTGTGAAGGATTTTTCTAGGTTGAGCTTCTATATCATGGGCAGGACTATTGTTGTTTGTATGTAAGTCCACAAAATAAAGAAATCCGTTCAACTCACGTGCTACCTTACATTGAATGATTTCTAACTTGCATGGATTTATTATTTATCGAGTAATAGGTTTTCTCTTTGTATGTTGCCAATAATTTTTCATTTGGTATTCATTGAATCATTGCTAACTTGCATGGACTTATGAGTTATCCCCAATAGTAAGTTTTATCTTTGTATATTGCCAAGAATCATACAAAAAATAACTAATAACAATCTCTAATAGTGTCATGTAGATTAAACCATTTCTAGTTAAAAACTATTGCCACTATAGGTTTAGAAAAAGTTCATCACAAGCATCGCTTGAACTCTAGGCTCGCTCGAGCGCAGGAGGAACACAGTCGCTCAATGTTTCAACTTACTCAGATAACTTACTCAGATATTTGCTCCAGAAATCCTTAATGGGGTTACTGGGAAGCGGTATCACATCAAAATCATACCCATCATTGGAATTTGGAATGGGAGTGCGAATTGGATTATCTGGATCTTGATATATGGGGTCATTTTTTGATGATGGTAGCACAATTAGTGTCGGAGGTGATGGCGGGACAGGGAGAGAATTTGGGGACATGGGGGAGAAATATCAAAGAGTGTTAGTTGTGGGAGGGGAATCAAAAGGGAGGGAGGGAAGAACAAGGCAAATTGTTTGAGCATCTTGGTAATCCTCAAGGGTAGGATTAGAAAGGGAAGGGAAGAAGCTAGGTGTGAGGGGCTCATAAGTTGGCGACTATTGGATTAGTTGAAATTGGTGAGAGGCATGAGCAAAGAGACGGTGAAGAGAGTAGATGTTAGGCTGGAGATCAGGGAAGGTTAAGAGGGTGGTAGCAGCAAGAGTAAGTGAGCTAATGAGATTGGCATAGAGAGTGGTTAGCTATCAGAAGTTAGATGTGAGATAGGCCATGTCATCCTTTGACACTTCTTTTTGTTGGTCTATGGGATCATCAGCTTTGCAAGGGTGGGATGTTGGTTATGTCATGCCTTGTAGATAAGAGTGATGGCCTTTGTAGCAATGGCAACCAACCAGCAATAACACTAAGGGGAGGACTACCCATGAGGCATACATATGCCCCACATAGGCGATGAAAGCATCCATCCAGGCAGAATATATTTTTTTCATCTTCGAACAAGTCTTGGCAAAATATGCGCAGAGTTTTGGACCCTATGGAATGTTCCCATTTGATGTTTGGATGAGATGATATGATCCTGAGTTGTATTTTCTTCCATTGGATAAGCACTCGTGCTTTTAGGTGATTTTATGCTTGCAGAGCGACCACAAGCTCTTGGTACACCACCGTTGTGCATTGTAGTGGAACTTCATTGGTGGTGGCTTCCATTAGCTAATTGTTTTGCACTAGCAATTGGAGCTCAATCTTTGAGATGAGCTCAAGCTTAGCCTCTATGGAGATTCCATGGAATTGGTCTTCAATGGGCTACTACAATCTATCTTTCCAATTCTCGTGCATGCTCCTCCTTGGCCAAGCTAGTAAATAGTTTTGACATTTGAAGCATTTGGCTAGCTTAATGATGGAGAATGATAGATGGTGATGAGGATTGGCGATACTGCTGATACAATTGGTTCCCATGTAGCCATCTTGATGATTCTGTAGTACGTGCTAGTGGTTGTTTCAATGGTAAGTCATTCACAATAGTCATATTGTTGATCTAGCACTAGCTCTCCTTGTGGCTCATTGATTGGCATGTCATTGATGGGTGTTGCTGTCAAAGTGAGGGATCAAGGGATTAAAGCACCACAAGAGAGACATAGGGTAGCAAACACTCAATCTATTGCAATCTATATGTGATCAACAATACATGATAGGCTTCTTATATAGAAAGAGTCTTTAGAATAGTCACCACAAGTGGGATCCTCTCATCCACATTTCTCCTTGTGGATATCCTTGATCTGCATCTCTAAATAATATAGTCCACGTCCTAGGGTGGCTACTAAATTAATAAATTCCTATACCATACCTTAGCCTCTAATTATGTGCTCGTGGCACCATATCTCAACACCTCCCTTTGGTGCCATGATCCTTTGGCTACTGCAAGGTGGTCAGATGTGAATTACAAGATCAAATCCTCCCTTGGGTGCTTACATGGCTACTCTCAGGTGGGGACGAGCATTTTCTGAGCGAAATCTTCCGAGCGTCCGAGCGAAGGAAAAAAAAAGCTTCCAACTATGCATAAATATGGCAAAAATCGATCAGAAGAAAACATAGTTTCACTTAGAAATATGCAAAGTATTATAGCAATGCCTATTTTATACAAAAATCTTTAGGTGAATCTGTAGGAATGGTGAGAGCATAATGGGATGGCTTTTGAAGAAACCCACATGTAGAGTAGACTTCTCTATGAAAATTCCCTTATGATCCTTCTTACAACTTTTACTTGATAGGGGGTGACATTGAAAACCCTCTCTCAACCTATCTTCATGAAAGAGTTTCTTCAAAGAAAACTCATTGAAGCAAGCCATCCAGGTAGTTTCACCAGCGAAACCCCTTTGAAGCAAGTCTCCCAAGGTAGTTTCGCTGGCGAAACTACCTTGGACAACACTTTTAAAAGTGACATAACTTTCATATCCAATGTCCAAATATAGTCATTCAACCACTCAAATTGATCGGAACACCCCATTTGAGCACATCTATGGAGTTATATTTTGGAAAATCTTTCATATATAGTATTAAATATTACATGTATTTTATGAGAGTGATATATAAGCCTAAGTTAATACTTATTTATAGTAATTTAAACTTCTTTAGAAACATGTCCATAAATATGCTATAAAAACACTAAAAAGATATTGCCATGTGATATAAATGTGTTAATAAGTTATTATATATGCATAGTATTATTACATTGAGAGTGATTATGAGGAATGTTTCTTAAAGGAATCAACACTTTTTTAAGGTAATAACAGGGGTACAAAGGGATGTCTCTAAATAAGAAAATTATGTTGTGTAAAAATGAATGAGTGACTAGTCTGTATATTTTTATGATAAAGGGATCTAGTTCTAGTGAAAATAAAAGTGTAAAAACCATGTTTCCTAAAGAAAAACATTTTTAAAAATCTCTTGAAAAACACGCTCGGATAAACCTGCTCATAGGTTTTTGCTCGTAAAATTGAGGCATCCCTCTCAGGTGGTCAGGTTTGATTAACAAACATATGGGCTGAAGGTGGCAAGGATGTTGCTTCTCAATACATGTTGTTCTTGTCATTCTGCTCATGGCCTCCACGTAGTTGACCTGCTAGATCTTCAATTTGCAATAATCTTCCTTGTGTCCCAACTTCTTGCAATGGTGACACTTTGGTTTATTCTTCAGTCTGTAGTCACTTTGATAGTGACCCATCCTTCCGCAATGGTAACACTTCGTTGATGTTTTACTGAACAATGCTTGTTCTTCATTATAGCTATTGCATGTTGATGTAGATGTCGATGTCGATGTCGATGCCTTCAACTATCTTTATTTTTCAAGAAAAGAGAATACACATTCCTCAAACTTTGGATCTGGGAGATTCTTCAAAGTGGTTGTCAGTGCCCTGTACTCTGCACGCATGCTTTTAAGGAGAATTGCAAGTACATCTTTTTCCCCTACTTTTGCATTTATGCCTTCTAGTTGAGTCGTAATGCTTTTGATTTTGTTGACAAATTGTGTCGTGGATTCATTAAAGCTCATGTGCAAACCATAAAATTCAATCTTAAGATGAATTTCTTGGTTTTTGGCTTTTGCACCAAACACTATGTTCAACTCATCCCATGCATCTTTGGCATAATCCTTGGAGTATATATGATGAATTATGTTTGGACTCAAGTGCAAACCAATGAGTGATAATGCTGCTTTGTCTTTTTCCTTCTGGGTATGTCTTCTTCTTTTACAGTCTTCCAAAGCTTTTGATGCATCTGAAGATACCTCATTTGTGTAGACCAGGTGTGAAATCCTTCCCCGGTGAACTTCTCGACAGTTGGGGTGAATATTGCCATTGCAAAGGTCTTACCAATTGAAGAAACTTTCAAATTTGGTAGTGTCTAATTGCATATAACAAAATTTACTTAACAGGCACATAGAGCTTGAAAAGGCAATCATGTTTCCTTTTTGGAGCATGTGCAAATTCTTCCTAGATTGGAAGTTACGGCTTGTCGAAGTTTTATGAAGAAGAGGGATCCAATTGATGATGTGGTTCAGGGTTTCATATGCTGCATGCAGGACTGTGCTTACAAAGGGACTATGCTTGGGTGGCACTACTGACTGTGCATGCTGATGTAGCAATCTTTTGACCCAACTAGGTTAACCCAAGGCTACACAAACTTTACCATGGTCCAACTAACCCAGGAAGCTGAACCTAACCACAAGCTTAACCAATAGCCTTAACCTAGGTCACGGACTTATCTGCCACGTGTCTTAAGGTTAATCTTAGAGAAGAAAAGAGGAGAAATCTTTGCTTCTCTACAATGACATCGGAGGCATGGGCATGGCAACAGAGATCTTGGGCGTCGAATGAGAGTTGCAGCGTGTGCTCGTTGGAGAGGAGGAGGCTTTGCTTCACCGTAGAGTTGCTAGAGATTTCTCCTCGTAGAAGCTTGCTTTGAGCCTATGGGGATGGCTTAGTCAGCTGAGTCGACGTTGGAGATGGTAGAGGATCTTGAATGTTATGTCATTGTAAGAGGCATTGCTGGTCTTTGGTGGTGAGACATCTGTTGGGCTGCGTGGGCTTAAGTAGATTGTAGAGGTTGGGAGGTTGCAGGTCAAAGGAAGCTTGACATTGCAAGAATTGCAACTCGGTGGCTGTTGACGGAGCTAGAGCATTGGAGAAGTCATTTAGTTAGGAGCCGCCTTGGCTCGTGGACATTACAATGTCACCATGCCTTTTGTTGTTGCGAAGCTCCAAGCTTCCATCTATGGTGCCTCCTCATCCAAAGAGTGGCCTTGCTACTGGGGCATTTCCAAGTGAGGGCTAGTCATCCGTGACCAGCTTGCTTCTCATGCAAAGTGGCTGAGGTAGGGCAAGCTCATGCAAAGTGGTTGAGGCAGAGTTATGGAGCTCATTTGTTGGATGGAGTGGAGGCTTATCCAAGTAGCTTGACGGTTGTTGAAGATCGCAGAGTTCGATGGTCAGTGTGCACTTTGCTACAGTTGTAGGCCATATGGAGTGGGTTCTAAGCCCATTGCAAGGCTTGTTGAATTGCTAAGGAGAGCAAATTAAAATATCTCACAGTCCTCTATTCCTCACACAAAGAACTCTCTCTCTCTCTCTCTCATGATTCTCTCAAAGAACTTTCTCACACGAATTTCTCATAGATATTACTCACAATCTCTCTCACTTTCAATCAAGGAACTCTCTCTCACATGGAGATGAACGAAATTATCCTTAAATGGATGGAAATTCTATTGAGTAAATGGAAATTCTCTCAGTGAAAGAGAATCCTCATGATCACTCAAGAATAAGCTTGATCTCTTGATCACCCTCTCTCTCTCAAGAATCGTAATGCCTCAGTAGAAGGCAAAGGAGCTCTGATATCATGTCAAAGTGAGGGATCAAGGAGGATCAAAGCACCACAAGAGAGACATAGGATAGCAAACACTCAATCTATTGCAATCTATATGTGATCAACAATACATGATAGGCTTCTTATATAGAGAGAGCCTTTAGAATAGTCAACACATGTGGGATCCTCTCATCTATTTCTCCTTGTGGATATTCTTGATCCACATCTCCACATCATGTAGTCCACATCCTAGGGTGGCTACTTTAATACATTCCTATGACAAAATATGAAGAGGGGAGAGGAGAAGAGTGGAGATGAGGAGAGAGGGCACAGCTAGAGAGCACACCACAAATGACTAGCTGTACACTAGATTTAGTTGAAAAAATAGAATATATACAAACCCATTTAGGGTTAGGATTAGGGGATCTAACCCTTTCCTTTATAGCACTCTATAAGGTTAGTGCTATGCACATATCATCACATGATGGTGCTATGCACATATCATCACATGATGGTGCTATGCACAGGTGATCACATGATGTTGAGCGTGAACTCTCAACACCTTCCCTCAAGATGGGGACGAGCATTTTCTGAGCGAAATCTTCCGAGCGTCTAAGCGAAGGAAAAAAAAAGCTTCCAACTATGCATAAATATGGCAAAAATCGATCAGAAGAAAACATAGTTTCACTTAGAAATATGCAAAGTATTATAGCAATGCCTATTTTATACAAAAATCTTTAGGTGAATCTGTAGGAATGGTGAGAACATAATGGGATGGCTTTTGAATAAACCCACATGTAGAGTAGACTTCTCTATAAAAATTCCCTTATGATCCTTCTTACAACTTTTACTTAATAGGGGGTGACATTGAAAACCCTCTCTCAACCTATCTTCATGAAAGAGTTTCTTCAAAGAAAACTCATTGAAGCAAGCCATCCAGGTAGTTTCGCCAGCGAAACCCCTTTGAAGCAAGTCTCCCAAGGTAGTTTCGCTGGCGAAACTACCTTGGATAGCACTTTTAAAAGTGACATAACTTTCATATCCAATGTCCAAATATAGTCATTCAACCACTCAATTTGATCGGAACACCCCATTTGAGCACATCTATGGAGTTATATTTTGGAAAATTTTTCATATATAGTATTAAATATTACATGTATTTTATGAGAGTGATATATAAGCCCAAGTTAATACTTATTTATAGTAATTTAAACTTCTTTAGAAACATGTCCATAAATATGCTATAAAAACACTAACAAGATATTGCCATATTATATAAATGTGTAAATAAGTAATTATATATGCATAGTATTATTACATTGAGAGTGATTATGAGGAATGTTTCTTAAAGGAATCAATACTTTTTTAAGGTAATAACAGGGGTACAAAGGGATGTCTCTAAATAAGAAAATTATGTTGTGTAAAAATGAATGAGTGACTAGTCTGTATATTTTTATGATAAAGGGATCTAGTTCTAGTGAAAATAAAAGTGTAAAAACCATGTTTCCTAAAGAAAAACATTTTTAAAAATCTCTTGAAAAACACGCTCGGATAAACCTGCTCATAGGTTTTTGCTCGTAAAATTGACGCATCCCCTCAAGATCAACATCATGAAGTAGGCCTTCCCTCAAGATGATGATTCTGGGGAATCGAAGAAGGACTGAGCATTACATTCCATCACACCCCTTTAATGTGAATATCCTTCCTCTACGTCAACTAGTCGTCGGTGTTTCTCGAATAGCTTTTTATCGAGTGGTTTGGTAAAGATGTTTGCAACATTCTCTTTGCTATCACAATGCTGCATTATGATGTCACCAAATAACTCTCTTTCTCTGATGAAGTGCTCTCTGACATCAATGTGCTTTGTCCTGGAGTGATATACTGGATTCTTGGCCAATTGATTATCATAGTATATTGTTGTCGTCATCAAAGTAATCTGTTTCTGACAATAGTCTTCTAAGCCATATAGCCTCACATGCACCTGTAGTGAGTGCTCTATATTTTGCTTCAGTAAAAGACAAAGAAACAGTTGGCTGTTTGTTTGACAACCATGATATAGCACCTTGACCAAGGAAAAATGCATATCCCTGTGTTGATCTCCTGGTCTCATGATCTCCGGTATAGTCACTGTCATAGTATCCATGCAACCATTCTGTATTCTATCCCAAACTATCTTGTACCTCTAATGTATCTCAAGACGCTTTTGGCTGCATTCCAGTGAGACTGTTTTGGATTTGCCATCAACTGTGCTAGTGAGCTTATTGCATAACAAATATCTAATCATGTGATTGTCAAATATATAAGAGATCCGATGAGCTACCTATAGTATCTGTCATTGACTGTAGGATTTTCTAAATCTTTAGTAAGTTTCAAGCTCTATTCCATGGGAGTGGCTACAATCTTGCAATCTGCCATATGAAACTTCTTCAGGAGATTGTCAACATACTTGAGCTAACTCATGAATGTGCTATCTGAATCTCTCCATAACTCAATTCCAAGACAATATTGCATAAGTCCGAGATCTTTCATGTCGAACTCTATAGATAAGTGTTGTTTCAATTTTTTGATGAAGCTATCCTTGCTTCTTGTCACAATTAGATTCGCAAAATACTTGTCAATTCTATACCAACTTCTAGGTGCTTGCTTTAAGCCATAGAGACTTTTCTTGAGATGGCAAACCTTATTCTCCTTTCCTAGTTCAACATAACCTACTGGTTGTTGCATGTAGACTTCCTCGTCTAGATAACCATTGAGAAATGCATTCTTGACATTGAGCTGATACACATTCCATTTGCTAAGTGTCACTAGTGATATCAAGAACTGTATGGAATCCATCTTTGCTACTAGAGCATAAGTCTCATAATAGTCCTGACCATATTGCTATGCAAATCCTTTTACAACTAGTCTGGCTTTGTATCTTTGAATACTGCCATCTAGATTGTACTTCACTTTGTATACCCATTTGTTTGCTATGGCCTTCTTTCCTGGTGGAAGGTCGCATAATTCCTAAGTATTATTCTTATACAAAGCATCCATTTCTTCATTCATAGCAATTTGCCATTCTGGCTTTTCTACTACGTCTTCAAAGTACACTGGCTCTTCTATAGCCATGATGGTAGTCATAAGAGCATAGTTTATGGTTTCCACTTGAATTGTTTTGCTTTTTGAGCATACGTCAATCTGGCTGGAGGTCTGCTTTCCCTAGTAGACCATTTGAGCTATTGTGGCTTTGCTTGGGGTGTTGCTGGCAATTCTTGCTCTTCTCCATCAAACTGTTCTGTAGATAACCGTGAAGTCGATGCTTCCATCTCCTATGCAGGTGAGGTTTTCCATTCTGATTCCTCATCAAAGATTACATCTCTGGAGATAATGACCTTGTAGTTGATGGGATCATACAACTTGTATGCTTTGCTTTCTTCACTATAGCCAACCATGATGCATTTGCATCTAATTTCCTGCGATCATCATGTATGTGGGAATATGCTATGCAACCAAATATGTGGAGATGCCCAATCTGTCGCTTGTGTCCAGTGAATGCTTCATAAGGAGTCATACCCTGTATCGGTTCGGTAGGAAGCCGATTAAGCAAATAGTTTGCTGTAGCTATTGCTTCTACCCAATACTGATTCAGAAGATGCTTTTCACTAAGCATTGCTCTAGCACTGTCTGCTAAAGTCCCATTCTTCCTTTCAGCTCTTGCATTCTGCTGAGGAGTATCTGCACATGTGAATCGTTTTTCGAATGCCGTGATTTCTGCAAAAGTTCATGAATGTTGAGGACATGTATTCACCTCCTCTATCTGATCTCATGGCCTTGATCTTTCTACCTGTCTGGTTTTCTACCATGGCTTTAAATTCTTGAAATTTGGAAAACACTTCAGATTTCTCTTTTAGAAACTAGACCCAACAATATCTGCTGTAGTTGTTGATGAAAGTCAAGTAGTAAAGTGAACCATTGATGCTGCGGTTCTGGGCATAACCCCATACATTTGTATGAATTAAATCAAGAATACCTCATGCATGAGAGGTACTTCTAACAAAGTTGGTTCGGTTTTGTTTGCCAAAGCAGCATGCTTTGCAAAATTTTCCAAGAAACTGTAGCTTCAGAATCCCAATTGCCATATTTTGATTCCTGAGATCTAACAAGTACTTGAAGTTGACATGACCATATCTGTTATGCCATTTTGCAGATAGTGGCATCTGTTATGGTTGAGCTAACATGGCATGCTTATCTGGTACTATAGCTAGCATTCTATATAAGCATCCTTCCTTGACACCTTTTGCTACTAGTTGACATCTTTTGGATTTGTCTTTGATAGTGCATTCATCTTCGTCGAAGATGACTCGATAATTGTGTTCTGTCGTTTGACCTATTGACAAGAGGTTCTTGCTAAGCTTCGAAACATTGAGTACGTCTTTCACCAATCCTTTCATACCAGTGAAATTGTTCATAGGGATAACACCTGTCCTTGAATTGGATTTGGTGTATTGTCTGCTATGTAGATGACATTCTTCTGTCCTTCTAATGGCTTCATTTTTGTGAACCAATCTACCTCTACCTCTACTTCTATCTGAAGCTGTGAATGCCTTAACATTAGAATGACCTTTACGTGCTTGAATGGCTTGAGTCCTGAGTTCTTCACCAAGTAGGACTGACTGAAGTTCTTCCAGTGTCGAAATTTACAGTTGGATGAGTCCAGAATGACTTGAACCATTTCTGCGAGGTTCATAGTCTCTCCTGCTACTGCAAGTTGATTGTTGTAGTCTTTAATGCGGAGTACATAAGCATGACTGGTTTCACTGCTGTTGCAGAAACTCTGGTTGATCTGGTTTCTCAGTGTGAGAATCCTAGATGTTAGAGAGCTGCGAACATATCCCATGCTTCTTTTGATGTCTTTACTGTGTTGAGCTGTCCTAGCATGACATCTTGCACATTCTGCTTGATTAGATGATACGCATACTTGTATTTCTTATCCCATTCTGCCTATGCTCAGGCAATGGTAGGATCTGCTACTAGTGCGAAAACTATTTGTGTAGCTGTAGATCCCATTGCTGGTGCTGTGACAATAGATGGAGTAGAGCTATCGCTGGCTGGATCATCCAATGGTCTAGGTGTAGACCCATCGACATACTCCCATTTGTCCTGAAGTACAAGAATGGTCTCCATTCAATATTTCCATGTACCGTAATTGGAGTTGTCTAACTTAGCAGATGCCTCTAGATTAAGGTTGCTAGTCGTAGACATGGTGTAAGCAATGTACTCAAAAGTGTCATGAAACTCTCTGTATGAATCAACTCCAAATACACTGACTGTGCTAAGTGAAATCTTTGAACCATCGGTGAAGATAGAACTGCAATACATAACATCTGATCTGTATTACAAGGCTTGTGGCAAATGATGCTAGGAATAGCCAAGAGGCTTTACAAGGCTGAAATGATGTGCACAATGCCGTGAGATAGCCGAATAGGCATTACAATGGTGGCATGTGTGTGTGAAATCAAATGGTATCTACCCACTGAAACAATCTGCAATGCCTCTGTACTCTCTGAAGTTTGCTCATTGAACCAATGAATGTAAGGTTTCAGGTAATGTAATGATGTGAAACTGTATGTGAGCATATGGGTTGACTCCGAGGTACTAGTCGAGAATTTTGGGCATGGCTTAGATTAGCAACTTGGGGAAATTCAAAGTGTCCCCTCTATGGCGATCTAGTCTACTCTGATCTAGATCTATACCAATCATCGATCGATGAAAGAACATCAAATAATTCTTTTTCTTTTGTTCTTTTTAAGTGCTGGGTCAGATGCGTCGATGTAGAGGCGAATGTCCGTGAAGGAAGTGGTTTTGTTTGGCAAGGTTCAAATGTGAGTGTAACTTGAACCGAAATGTGCATATGATGTGACAAGCACGTAGAACACAAAGAAACAAGTCACTTTCCTTTTTGGAGTGCCCTCAAATTCTTCCCGGATCAAGAGATATGACTTGATCTAGGTGGAGGGGCAAAAGGAGTGCAAATGGTGCTCAATGATGACGTGTCACTGTGGGTCACATGCAGTGATGATGTGGCACTGTGCCTAGCAAGAGGTGTGCCAGTGGAGCCCTATGTTGAGGTGGTAGGAGTGGTCACATGCAGTGATTGTGGAGCACTATGTGTGCCTGTAGAGGTCCAGTGTGCCACGTGGCATAGATGATGTGGCAGTTGATGATGTCAACAAAGGTGACATGGCAATGATGACATGGCATTGATGACATGGCACTGGTGATGTGGCACTAGTGATGTGGCATTGATGATGTGGCACTGGTGACATCGCACTGGTGGTGTGGCACTGATGAAAGGCACTAGTGACATGGCATTGATGATGTGGCACTGGTGACATGGCATTGGTGATGTGGCACTGGTCAGTCTATGGTGATGTGGCTCCTTCTGAGGTTGATGATGTGGCAGATAAGCCTTGTGTATAGGGTGGATAACAGCTTGATGGAATCTTGTAGACTCCACTAGAATCTTCAAGATTCAGTTGATGTGAACAAGCTGAAGGCGACACTGATGGTGTTGCTGGCGATGGCACTGTCGTAGAAGGTTAAGTGCAGGTTAGAGGCACTAAAGCTGAAGCATGGTTGGAGCATTGGAGATGGTTTGGAGCTTGGAGGGTTGTCTGTGCGCTATAGGAGGCACTGTCATTTGGAGATCTGGTCGTTCGCAATGTAGGGATCGTGAGCCCGCGATGCTTTGGCTGTGTAGATTTAGATATAGTGTTGGAGGCTCAGCTGTTCGATGGAAGAGCTACGTCGAGTAATGAAGAGACTATTCCGCAGGTTGTTGCGTGCTGCAGGGTTGCGTGTTACTAAGAGCAATTCGAAGGAGCCGCACTGGAGCTGTGTCTTGAAGGAGGCATGGTCTTCCGTGGCAATGGAGCTACTAGGCGTTGGCTAGGAGCTCATGGGAGCTTGGCCTTCATTGGCTTCATGCTCGTGGTGGCGACTGGGCCATTGTTGGTAGATAGTTTGCTAGTGTACAGAGGCGGTCGGTCGAGCCTATTGAGAGCCTGCAGTCATTGCAGAAGGGCCGGCTGTAGAGAGCGACTGCTTGGAGACTAGCTACTTTGGGCGTTGGTCAAGCACGTTGGTTGCAGGCACTAGTCAGCTAGTGTCAGTTGTAGGAGGAGCAGCTATTGAGTCGTCGTGTAGATGTAAGGCTTGTGTGCTTCGTTCTGCTGCCTTGCAAGAGAGGTGTTGCAGAGCGCTACACAGTTGGAGATGGGAGCCTTTGGAACAAGGCTATATGGATTTGGGCTTCCAATTCAACAACATTGCAATCCCAATCTGGGTTGATGAAGGTCAATGGAACCGCTCTCTCAAACAATTAGAATCAGTCTCATTCTCTATAGAAATCTCTCTAACAATCACAATCTCTCTCGAAGGAAAGAGCACTCAAGAACTCTCCCTATCTCTCTTTCATACAATCTTTCTCTCTCAAATAGAGAATGAAACACACTCAGAATCTCTCTCAATGAACTGAGTGAACACTCAATGGACTCTCTCTCTCTCACAAGAATCTCTCAGCTGAAATGAATGAATGAAGAGAACGAACACAAATAAATGAACATAAACTCTCAAATGGACAGAAATCTCACATGAACGGAAATTTCTTTCAAAGAAAACGAAAGTTCTCTCAGTCGAAGAGAACACTCAAGAACTCTCAATCACTCTCTCACACTCTCAAGGATTGCAATGCCTCAGCGGAAGGCAAGGGTGCTCTGATACCATGACAAAATATGAAGAGGGGAGAGGAGAAGAGTGGAGATGAGGAGAGAGGGCACAGCTAGAGAGCACACCACAAATGACTAATTGTACACTAGATTTAGTTGAAAAAATAGAATATATACAAACCCATTTAGGGTTAGGGTTAGGGGATCTAACCCTTTCCTTTATAGCACTCTATAAGGTTAGTGCTATGCACATATGATCACATGATGGTGCTATGCACACGTGATCACATGATGTTGAGCGTGAACTCTCAACATCCTATACCATACCTTAGCCTCTAATTATGTGCTCATGGCACCATATCTCAACAATTGTTAATGGTGCCAATGTAGCCTTAGGCTCTAGCTGCTACAGTTGTTGGAGATATATTGGTTGCAATTGTGCATCGAGCTGCAGCATCTTGTGGGACAATTCCTCAATTCCTACATCTAGAATAGGCATTTCTTCTTAGGTATCTGCATTTGCCAATATGATAGTAGGAGAAGTTGGTGATGGCTCCCATGCTAGTGAGAAGGGAATTTCCAACTCCTCAATAGGTTTTGGGGACCGGGGCAGAGTCATTTCTTGTTCTTGTAGTAGCTCTTTATTGATGATACAGCCAATAAGTGTGGAATTTTACATTTTTGGCCTGATGAACCATCAAAATTTTTTGTTAAGAAGATGACTAAGTGTTGGATCCAGTCTTGCTTTAGCTACCTACTTAGCAAAACAAATGTGCGGAGTGGGAGGGATCGATTCTTGCCGCACTTAAACCCCAAGATTGTGGATAGGAAATGTGCTCCTTCCTTGAGTCCAGGGTTAATGATGGTGGGTAGTAATATCCTGTCCCTATGGAACTTGGTGCCCTTGGCAAGGAGAGGTTGTATTTTGAGAAATTTAGCATCGACAGGCCTTGTGGGGTATCTTTCACCTTGAATTGGGAGTGAGAAGACCCTTTGAATGACTATACTATCGAGGATAATGTTGAGTTGGCTTTGATGTATAGTAATGGTGCCATACTTGGTAACCTGTGCATCCGATGGACTAGTAAGAATGGAGAAAGTCCTTGATGTACATTGTCATTGTAGGACTATCCTCCAAGGATTTTAGTCTCTCATACAAACTGCCCAGACCCCTTTGCTCTAAGAAAGCTTGTGTTGTGTTGGAAAGAGCATGCGTTAATGTAGGTGGCCATATAGGCTCCAAGGACTGGGCCTCGTCAATGGTTATGTAGGCCGGTGGTGACTAGGTGGCATTTGTTCTTCTTGTGTTTCCATGTCATGCACAGAATCCTCATCAGAGCTATTGCTCTAAACCACAAATGCATGTGGCCACTCTGGTTGAGAGGAGGTAGATGGCTGCAAACTCTAGAGGGGGTCTCGGTTGAGGCGGTGGGCTCCTACATCCATGTTCATATGGTGTACCATTGATCATTAGATTAGTTGGCATGTAGGTATGACACGTGTGTGTATTGTGAGAGATCTTTTTTTTACACATGCTTTGAGAGTGTGGAATGAATGTGTGCAGCACAATTATTCATGCAATTGACTATGTGTCTAAGCGAAAACGTGTGAGTGCACGTGACCTAGTAGCTAGGTAGGGACTAACTATATGTTTTTTTTGTTTTTGCTAGGATTTCATAGGATGGCTAGGACTCAGACATCACATATGAGTGCTAGGTTGAAATCGGTTGATGCTACCTATATGTGCAAAGACGTACATATGCAAGTGAGTGCTCGTGATACAATCTAATACTAACTAAGGAAGACTTGGGGTTTCCAAATCTTCATTTTTGTTGAAGATGGCTTGCGTGTTGATGTAGTAGCAATTCAGTTGGCTCCCATTTATGGTTGTGTTGAATTCGAATCCATCCAATGTTTCTAGCAGCACAACATTTTTCTTACTCAATAGGATCCTTAACCTAGATACTTGAGTTTTCCCTTGTGTACTTTGGCATTGTATAACAAGACTAGGTCACCTTCCTTGATGTCTTTGGCTTTAATGTTTTTCTCAAACCATGACTTTCTTCTGTGTTTCTCTATTGTCATGGCATGGTAGGCGACTAATTTGGTCTCTGTATGCTTCTCCAATTAATAGAGTCTTTCTTTCAAGGATGCAAGATCTCCCATGCGTTCTTGTACTGCCATGTGTAGGCTCGGTATTACAAATTCTAGTGGGACCATAGCTTCCAGGCCATATGCAAATTGAAAAGGTGTATTCCCTATACTGACCTTGAGTGTGGTTCGGTATGCCCATAAGCATTTAGTTTCTCTGCCCAATCAGAACGTTGTGGTTCTACTACCTTGGTGAGGATAATGCATGATATTTTGTTGGTGGATTCAGCTAGTCCATTCCCTTGGGGGTAGTAGGGAGTGCTTTTTCTACGGATTACCATAAAGCTAGACAAGAGTTCTTGGATAACCTCATTGACAAACTACATGCCTCTATCCGACATAATTTCAAAGGGTCATCCAAATCAGGTGACCACATTCTTGTATAAGAATCTTGTTGTGCTTCTGGCATCTACCTTTTTGACTGCTTTAGCTTTAGCCCATTTGGTAAAATAATTAGTGGTGGCACAGTGATGTAGTGTGCCTATGTTCTCTTTGCTACTAGAGGATGGGACCCACATAATCAATCCCCCATTTTTCAAATGGTTTTTGTGCAATGACTGTTGTTAGGGGGTTAAAGTCCTTGTGTTGTGGTTTAGTAGTCCGTTGGCATACATCACCACTTTTGACATATTCATAGGCATCTGCCCAAAGTGTTGGCCACCAGTAGCCTACAAGGAGGACTTTTCTTGCTATTGCTTCCCCTTGGAAGTGTCCTCCTGCAATGCCCTCATGGACTTCACTAAGGATTGACATGATCTCATGAGGCATCACACATCTTCTTAAAACCTAGTCCTTGCCCATCTTGTATAGTTGTCCTGCAATGAGTTGATAGGCTGCAGCTTTTAATATTAATTTTCTCTCATCCATTGCTCTCATTTTAGGGGGTGGTCTTCTTGCCATTAAGTACCCAATGATATCTGCACACCAATCTAGAACATAATCTATCTGAAATAGTGTGGCATCTGGCAAGTCATCTTCTACTCCAGTGGCTTCTTCTCTTAACTTGACACGAGACATGTGATCGGCAATGTAGTGTTGGGCACCTTTGCAGACCACTATTTTGAAATTGAATTCTTGAAGCAAGAGGAGCCATCTGGTTATTCTTCCTATTGTACACGAATGGTTCACAAGATAAAGTAACACTTGATGGTTGGTGTACAAGACGAAATGATTTGCCAACACATAGTGTCAAAATTTCTTAACACTATACACCATTGCGAGGGCTTCTCTTTCTGGGTGGTATAGTTGACCTCCGCATCGTTGAGTTGTCGAGTGGTAAAGTAGAACGGGTAGTCTTTCTTATGTTCACCAGGTTTGCAAAGCACACTCCCAATTGCATACTTGGAGCCATCAATACGAATGTGAATATAAATTTGCCAATTGGGAGATATAAGGATGGGTGCTGTGATGAGGCATCAATTGAAAAGCTCAAAGTCTTGGTCGCAATATTCTATTGTGACATGAAGTTGGGGGTAATAAACTTCACGCACCTCTTCACTTCCTGCTGCTTTCGAATTGACAACCAAAGATATTTATCATTGAGAATGGGACATTAAAAAGAAGCTTTTATGCCAAGATACCACACCATACTTTCCTCCCTCAGATGAGAATGAAGATGGTAACATCCCAAGTGATGTTGTAATCAAGCATAGGGAGAAGGAAAGGATCAACAGAGGCCATAATCTTAGCGAGCCGGTGTGTGCCAAAGAGAAGAGTGATACGTTGTTGAAAGAAGATCTTGTGGCTCAACATGACATGAACTGATATATATCGAGGAGTTTGAAGGGGATGATTGGGTCGGATGGGTAGATTCTGAGGAAACATTGCACCTCCTTCATAGACACCTTTACACTTAGCTCAAAACACTCTACAAACTATAGATGAGTAAGTCTACATGCAACAACCAGCAGGTTATGTTGAACTAGGAAAGGAGAATGAGCTCAAGAAAATTCTCTACGGCTTAAAGTACCAAAAGTTGGTACAGTAGAATTGACAAGTATTTTGCTGATCTGGGATACATGAAATCCAATGTAGATCATACTCTCTAATACAAAGTTCAAGGGGAAGACATTACTATTGCACTTTTGTACGAAGATGATCTGATTGTGATAGGAAGCAAGGATAGCTTCATCAGAAAATTGTAACAAGGCTTATCTACAAAGTTCGACATGAAAGATCTTAGACTTATGCATTATTGTCTTGGAATTGAGTTCTAGAGAGATTCAGATAGCACATTCATGAGTCAGCTCAAGTATGTTGATAGTCTCCTAAAGAAGTTTCATATGGCAGATTGCAAGATTGTAGCCACTCCCATGGAACAGAGTTTGAAAAGCCTACAGTCAATGATAGATACTATAGGCAGCTCATTGGATCTCTTATATATCTGACTATTGTAGCCACTCCCATGGAACAGATTCAAAAAAGCCTACAGTCAATGACAGATACTACACGTAGCTCATTGGATCTCTTATATATCTGACAATCACACGGCTAGATATTTGTTATGCAGTAAGTTCACTAGCACAGTTTATGGCAAATCCAAAACAATCTCATTGGAATGTAGCCAAAAGAGTCTTGAGATACATCAGAGGTACAAGATAGTTTGGGATAGAATACAGAGGAAGTCATCCATGGTTGCATGGATATTGTGATAGTGACTATGCCGGAGATCATGAGATCAAGAGATCGACACAAGGATATGCATTTTTCCTTGGTCAAGGCACTATATCATGGTTGTTAAACAAACAGCCAACTATTTCTTTGTCTTCGATTGAAACAGAATATAGAGCACTCACTACAGGTGCATGTGAGGCTATATGGCTCAGAAGACTATTGTCAGAAACAGATTACTTTGATGAGTCAAAGCCGACAACAATATACTATGATAATCAGCTCAAGAATTGGCCCAGAATCCAGTATATCACTCTAGGACAAAGCACATTGATGTCAGAGAGCACTTCATCAGAGAAAGAGTGTTACTTAGTGACATCACACTGCAACATTGTGATAGTAAAGAGAATGTTGCAGACATCTTTACCAAACCACTCGGTAAAGAGCTATTCGAGAAATACCGACTAGCTCTTGGTTTGATGTAGAGGAAGGACATTCCCATTAAAGGGGTGTGATGGAATGTAATGCTCAGTCCTTCTTCGATTCCCCAGAATCATCATCTTGAGGGAAGGCCTACTTCATGATGTTGATCTTGAGGGAAGGTGTTGAGAGTTCACGCTCAACATCATGTGATCATGTGTGCATAGCACTAACCTTATAGAGTTCTATAAAGGAAAGGGTTAGATCCCCTAACCCTAACCCTAAATGGGTTTGTATATATTCTATTTTTTCAACTAAATCTAGTGTACAGTTAGTCAGTTAGTCATTTGTGGTGTGCTCTCTAGCTGTGCCTTCTCTCCTCATCTCCACTCTTCTCCTCTACCCTCTTCATATTTTGTCAAGCGGGTCATAGGTGAGTTTTGATGTGATAAATACTAGTCAGGTAAGAAAGAGAAAAAGGAGAGAACAATCATCTATGGAGATGGTTTTCTTCAATGACAAGTGCACGAAGAGCACTTAAGATGGACATAAGCATTTGTAAAAAATGGCAAATCATTCAATGCCATGAGAGATGAGACATTTCGTAATGCTTTGAAGTCACGTACTAGACCAAGATTTGTTTTTTTGAATTATAATAAAATGCGTACGGATCATCTTGATAGAGTTAAAAAGACTGTGGCAAACTGCTTAAAGAAAAAGATATTGGATTTTCTTCTTGCATATGGGTGCACTCTTGCTTTCAATGGATGGACTAGCAAGCAGGCCAGACCCTTGATAAATGTAATGTGCATTACTTTAAAGGGAACAATGTTTTTGGAGAGTATTGATACATCTCTAAAAGAAAAAACTTCAGCATACATTTTTAAAATATAGAAAAGAGCAATTCATAAAATTGGTGGTGGCAATGAAAATGTTATTGCGTTAGTAACATATAATGCATCGAACCATAAGACCACGGGTGAGATGGTCATAGCAAAGGATCCCACTCTGACATGGGTGCCATGTGGTGCTCATACTCTCAACTTATTGTTGAAAGATATTGGACAATTGACATTTTGCAACCAATGCTACAAGATGCTAATGCTATAGTTAGTTTTATAAAGAGCCATCAATACTTGCCAATATTATTGGAAGTGCATCAAGCTTTAGTCATGACTGTTGCTGATAGATGATGGGCGAATTGGTTAGAGAGAAAGACGCATTACAAAATACTAGGCAGTAAATATGTACATCTTGTACAATCATCAACATTTTGGAAAAATGTAGAAATAAGAAAATAAGTAGTAGAGCCATTTGTGATGGTATTAAGAATGGTTGACACTCGGGGGGGTCACTATGTATAAACCCTCGATATCACGTGCGTTCAAGGCCTATATTTAAAATCCCTTATCTGTAAATTTTCTCATTAATAAAATGTACCCCTTTTCTATACAAATCTGTAAATTTTTTCCAAAATTATTTTAAATAGTCCCTTATGTACATTTATTTCTGTAAATCTTGGGAATAAAAAATATCCTTCTATCGAACTCACGTGATAGGGTTACATATGATGAGTGACCCCCCCGAGGGTTGACACTGATGCCTTTGTTATGGGTAAAGTGTATTGTCCAAGATGTCTAAAGAAATATGATAGGTTAAAGAATTCATGCGCTTTGCAGCTAGGAAAAAGCAACAAGTGCTATATTTGGTTGATAAGAGATGGGATCCCACTCTGACATGGATGCCATGTGGTGCTCATACTCTCAACTTATTGTTGAAAGATATTGGACAATTGACATTTTGCAACCAATGCTACAAGATGCTAATGCTATAGTTAGTTTTATAAAGAGCCATCAATACTTGCCAATATTATTGGAAGTGCATCAAGCTTTAGTCATGACTGTTGCTGATAGATGATGGGTGAATTGGTTAGAGAGAAAGACGCAATACAAAATACTAGGCAGTAAATATGTACATCTTGTACAATCATCAACATTTTGGAAAAATGTAGAAATAAGAAAATAAGTAGTAGAGCCATTTGTGATGGTATTAAGAATGGTTGACACTAATGCCTTTGTTATAGGTAAAGTGTATTGTCCAAGATGTCCAAAGAAATATGACAGGTTAAAGAATTCATGCGCTTTGTAGCTACAAAAAAGCAACAGGTGCTATATTTGGCTGATAAGAGATGGGATCCCTCTCTGACATGGGTGCCATGTGGTGCTCATACTCTCGACTTATTGTTGAAAGATATTGGACAATTGACATTTTGCAACCAATGCTACAAGATGCTAATGCTATAGTTAGTTTTATAAAGAGCCATCAATACTTGCCAATATTATTGGAAGTGCATCAAGCTTTAGTCATGACTGTTGCTGATAGATGATGGGCGAATTGGTTAGAGAGAAAGATGCAATACAAAATACTAGGTAGTAAATATGTACATCTTGTACAATCATCAACATTTTGGAAAAATGTAGAAATAAGAAAATAAGTAGTAGAGCCATTTGTGATGGTATTAAGAATGGTTGACACTAATGCCTTTGTTATGGGTAAAGTGTATTGTCCAAGATGTCCAAAGAAATATGACAGCTTAAAGAATTCATGCGCTTTGCAGCTAGGAAAAAGCAACAGGTGCTATATTTGGTTGATAAGAGATGGAAGCAAATGCACACCCCTTTGCATGGGTCCGTGTTTGCAATACATCCAGAATATCATATGCATGCTCAGTCACAGAATCCAGAAGTCATAAGTAACTTTTGAGAGGTTTATAAGAACTTGCTTCCAAGAGATCAAGGCAAATTGGCCTTCGAACAACGAGTGAAGTATACTAACCATGAAGGCTCCTTTGGAGATCCTTGTAATCAGGATGCTATAAAGATGACGATTTCACTTACTTGGTGGAAGGAATATGGTGGAGAGACATTGTTGCAACATGTTGCAACACATGTGCTCTCAGATGCTGCATCATCAGGTGCACGTGAACAGAATTGGACCGCATATGATTTTATTCATTTGAAAAAATGGAATTGATTAAAGCCATCAAGACTATAGATTTGGTTTATTGCTTTAGGAATCTACGATGGTTGAAAGGGTTCAATGTTGTGGGCTAGAGCAGCACAAGTAAATCCAATGTAATGAGAATTGTTGAGAAATGATAGACTACATAAGGAGTTGCTAAAGGAGCATTTAGCAAAGAAGAAGACAAGCTTGAGCTACTCAGTGATAATAGTGAAGTTAAAGAGATCGACCATATCATATCTATGCTAAATGCAATATAGAGTGTTGTAGGTTGCACGTGAGGGGATGGATAGGAGAATATGTTAAGTGATGGAAGATACCATATCCTCATATCCATCTTGTCTCATTTGTACTTGAAAACAAAGCGATGAAGCTCTAAATATGTAGGTTGGTATGTTGCATGTGAGGGGATGGATAAGAGAATATGTTAAGTGATGGAAAAGCACATATGCTCATATCCATCTTGTCTCATTTTGTACTTGAAAGCAAAGGGATGAAGCTCTAAATATGTAGGTTGATATGTTGCATGTGAGGGTATGGATAATGCTTGCCAGTGCTTGTCGATGTCATCATTGCCCAATTACAAATGCCAAGATACACTACTTTGGATGACTCTAAGAAATATAGCGTAACATTTTGCACATGCAAATCATTATGTAGGACATTGTTTTGGTGCATGTAATGAACAGTGCATACAAGTGCACTTAAAAGATAAAAAACATGCTCCTGGAGCTCTAGCAAGCATTTTTGCATCATCTCTATGTCTCACCGGAGATGGTCGCTTTCTGTCATGTTTGAGATAAGTCATCCATCTTTCCAAATTATTTCCATTCAAAAATGAAAATACTATCATTGGGGACTATCATCATATGTAGACCTATAGCTTAGATGATGCCTGGATTTATGACATTGCCCAGGCATGTGGCTTCCTCCAAGGCTTTTGCCTTCAAATCTTTGGGGGACTTAGAGTGCTTCAACATCTTGCAGGCATAAATCACATGTGGGTCAAATGTATTCATGAGAATATTACACATGCTAACATTTCCAAGGGTGCCTGTACCCACATCTGCATTGGGTGTGAATTGAACATCTCGTCACTGAAGCAAGGTGGGTTTCTAAGGCATTGCCACCTATGCACGTTCATCATGGTCATGTGGTGTTGGTGCTATTGGTGGTGCCGATGGAGGCGAGTATGATGGAGAGGGAAATATTATCCTAGTGTGATGGTGCTGGAGTTAT
The DNA here is from genome assembly GCF_047967505.1 of Dipteris shenzhenensis. Taxonomy (NCBI): domain Eukaryota; kingdom Viridiplantae; phylum Streptophyta; class Polypodiopsida; order Gleicheniales; family Dipteridaceae; genus Dipteris; species Dipteris shenzhenensis. The sequence goes on from NC_141616.1 coordinate 26,304,880, forward strand.
TCCTGGTGCAAGAGAGTATGAAGGAGAGGGAAACTGATCAGCACGTGTGGCAAGGAGCATGGACTTTTTTTCATGTTAACTTCATTAAGAGACAAAACTTTAATATTGGTGTCAAAATTTTCTTTGCTATAATAAAAATAAATGTTGGGAACATTTGCCAGGATTTGAAACCTTCACGCAAAAAAACTTCAAGTTTCATCAAGATTTACATATTTTTCTTCTAAATTCAAAAGAAGATTTATGAAAATGTACTATGTTATATCAATATTGTGAAACTAAAAAAATTGTATCAATAAACTTTCGCCAAGATTTTATAAATGTATAATTGTAATCTCAATAAAAACATCCATGATCCGAAGGAGTTACAAATGGACGTGCAGAAAAAGTTGCAAAATTGGGATGTGAATTTGATGGGAGATGTGTAACAACAGACAGAATCACTTATGGGTATGGATATGATGGGTTTGGATACAAGGGGCCATATACATGAAGAAATTTGGGGAAAGGGATACGTGGGAAGATGGGTTGTGATGGATGCATTGGTGCTTGTGGGCGCAGTGATGCTTGTGGGAGGCATGGTTGCAATGGTGCTTGTGGCTGTGGGGATGCAATGGCAATGGTACTTGGGGGCATGGGTGCATTGGTGGAATGGAGGATGAGGTAGCTCCTTTTCCTTTGAAGCCTCACCACACATTCTTTATATATGTGACTTTGGCTTCTACAATGAGACCCTCCCACTTCGTGTCACAAGAGGTGATGTCTTGATCTATTTGAAAAAGACATCGTTGACTCTCTAACCTTAAGTGGTGCATGATTTGATCTATAGATTTTGTTGGAAAAACATCTAGAAATCATTCACGTAGGGCCCTCACTCCACCCTCTGCCATGGTCCTAGCAAGATACATGTTGCTTTCACCATTGTTGAAAGCAATCTCAATGAAGTCCTAATCAGCATTCATTTAGAAGTGCACATTCTCATTTTTTAGCACCTTCTTCTGAGCTCAAGATGTTGAGCCTTTCTCTTCTCACGCACATGAGCCATATAGTATGTAACAAGCTACAACACATAATTCAAAAAAGAATTCAGTTCCAGGTATGATAAAAAACAATGCAGGCAATGACAATTGACAATGTAAGCAATTCCACAAATGACCCAGGTACAACCTCTCAACCCAAACTCAACTCATGTAACAATAAATCAATTCACAAAAAAACTAATTACAAGATCTTTTGATTCATGAGAGTGTAACATTGACTAACCATTTCTTTACATCTAACAGTAGGCTTTGACTGCAACATACAACTATCAAGGGATAGTTGAGTGCTAAACTAAGTGTCTATGAGCACATCGCATGATATTAAACTTGAACTGCATCACACAACTAACAACTAACCCTTTCGTTAAATAATCATATATTAACCAACTAATTAAAAATTAGTACTAAACTCCTAACTAAACAGGTTAGCACAACTTTTTCCAAAGGAAAAGCAACATCTACACAAAAATCAACCCCATTCCATAGGCCCCTTGTAGGGCTAGAAACATCCCTCAACAATCAAACCCTGGATCACCAAAAAGGAAACACCTGATTGTGTTTTTCAACATAGAAATAGATAAAAAATGGCGTCCTCTAGTGATGGTGGTAGGGATAGGGCATCTCTTAGCGATGGCAGAGATACAACCCCCGATGACGGTGGCAAAGATAGGGTGGGAGCTCACCCTGCCAAAGTAATCCCCCTCTACTCAAGTGGACTAGAGTTTCCAACTCTAAATCATGAAGACAACAGCAAAATAAATTTCATCATGTAAGAACTCGAGCGAACCAAAGAGAATGCTAAAGATGGTACAACTTCGGGCTTCACATTCCATGTGGATGACAATGACATGCAGAATGCCGGTGGTGTAGCTTTCAGAGAAATACTGAGCTCTTTTAAATTTGCCTCCAACAACCGCCCGTTATCCTCTAGAAAGAAAAGAATTGAAAAGTCTAAAGGTGTTGCCTTTTCAGCGCCCAAACAAGCATGACAGACCAATGGAGCACTAAGACAAAACCCAATGCAGCAACAAGGGCACCCATGCAAGACGTGCAAAGAGGCTACTATGCTGGAGCTATTCACGGCGAAGGTCGATGCCTCTTCAAAGCACCGCAAGACCCAAAGCAAACAGCGTCAGAACAGCTCTCCCCGCAGGCCAAGCACATCTTCGGTGACTCTGCCAGCACAGGACTAGTTGAAAAGCTTGCTAGCTCAGAGATGGAAGCTCTTTCAAAGGTAAGCTCCCGACAGTAAAGGTTCACAACAGAATGCTAAATGAAACAACCAAATGGCTTTGTTCTTGTGTGGTAGTTGGCTACATCCAGTCCTCCTACAATGTTCCTTGAGGGGTCGATTAGGGACCCTCGGTCGCACAAAGGATTACAGGTCACGAGTATTCATTTCCTGAGAAACGACTATATCGTCTTTATCTTTGAAAAGGCAGAAATGGCAATAGAAGTAGTGCAAAAAGGTATGTGGATGATAAGGAACCAACCCCTCTTTGTCCACTTGTGGGAGCCTTCTTTCAATCCTAATTCACCTCCGCCCACTAAAGCACCCATTTGGGTTGAGTTCCCATATCTTTCCCTATCGCTCTTTCCACAACTAAAGGCACTCTCCTTACCCGTTGGCCAGTTTCTAGGAGTAGAAATGGAGAGATTCATAAGTCCTAGAGGAAACCCGCTAGCCTATGTGCTGATGGACCTATCCATAGTTCCTCCCCATGCTGGCTAAGATGGGGCAGAACTAATACAAAAAGTTTTCTATAAAAATGTCCCAAATTCTTGCTTTCTCTGTGGTTTGGGAGGACACTTCATTAAACACTATCCATCCCCTACAACAACCATGCTAAAGTGAAGCAAACAGAGAAGAGCAAGGAGTGTAAGAAAATAGTACGCAGCGGAAGATAACAACAAAACGCAAGTACACGATGGAAAGCTGGAGAGAATACAAAAAATTCTGATATACCAAACTGCTGATACAACTGATGGTTGGCTGTCCACCCGTGCGCTCTACAGACAGAGCTTCGATGGTGATCTAGACAGATGCTGGACGGAGGACTATGAGCGTGAAGAACTGGTGATCTGATGATAGGGGGTGGCCACTTATATAGTGTAAGTGGTTGACGGTCGGCCCTGTAATAGGCAGTCGGCCTAATAGACAGTCGGCCTGGAAGACCAACCGACCCTTTAGAAAACATGCCGTCGGGCAGATGAAGGATCGCGCATAGGTCATACCGTCGGGCCTGGGGCTACCGGTAGCCCCCGGACCCTGCCGCTGGGGGCTTTGCCCCCAGACCCCCACCGGGGGCCTGCGCCCCCCGGACCCCCTGCTATCGGGGGGGCTATCGCCCCCCCGAACCCCCCCTTTGTGCAGACGGGTATCTACTCTTGGCTCCTAAGCCGTCTCATAACCATCTGGTCTACTCTAAGACCCCTTCCAGTGTCTAAACTGGGGATCCCTCCCAATATCTGATACCCATCATGGCTTCTCCTCATATGGGGGCCTTACAACATTGGGTACACAGAATATTGGTGGGTTACATGAGAGGTGGACATTTGAGCTAACTCTAACAAGGAGCCAGAGGAATTGGATAAGAAAAGGGTTGAGGATCCAATCCCTTTGCCACAAGAAGAGGATCAAAATCAGAGCAAAGAGTATCGAGTAGATATAGAAAAGAAAGATAAACAGATAGTAGAAGAGAGAACCAATGAACAAAGAGAACATGGAGCATAGCTCAGGTGAAGAGGAGCTTGTACCCAACACCCAGAATTTCAAAGCTCAATTAGAGCAAGCCAATTCAAAACCATCTCCCAGGATGAACAGCCGTTCACCATAGTGAAGGGGAAAAGAGCCACCCAGCTTGAAAAGAAGATGAACAGCTCCCACCTAGACAACCCGACTAAGAAAAGTTTAGCAAAAAGAGAAAAGAGGAGGTTATCTAGAGGTTTCACACTATCCCCTCAAATGATCCCGATCAAGTTCAAGAAGTTGAGGAACAAAAGCTCCACACAATGATGAGTCAAAAAAATTTTACGTGTCTCTCAGTTAACATACACGGGCTAACAAATGACTTGAAGCCCCTGCTGTTCAAGAGATGGTTGAGAACAAACAAGATTTTACTTGACTTCTTAGCTCTTCAAGAAGTCAAAGTTAGAGGAGCTAAGCTTCTTTGCCATTTAAAGAAGATCGGTGATAATAGAAGATGGTTCACAACTAACCATGATGAAGGGAGGGGAGGTGTTGCTAAACACCTAGCTCAAGGAGTAGGAAAAGTTCTTTAGACATTCAGCAAATCTGGAATAGGGGTGGAATTTTTTCATCCAAATCTCTCTTGCCAAGTCTTATCTGTGTATGCCCCAAATGCAGCTAGGGACAGAGGTTTGCTATGGAAATCTACCGACTAGCAGACAACGTGCTTCTACTTGGAGACTACAACATGGTTGAGAGTAGATTGGACAAGTGGGAAGGGATCAGCATTGTGATAAGAGGCCACGAGCTCAATACATGGTTGCACCTTAAAGAAATGGCCAAGCTCTTGGACATTTCAGGAGATACTGCCTTTACATGGATAAACAACTAGGAATTGGCTCCCTTATGTCAGGGATAAGATAGATAAAAAATGGCTCAATGCCTTTGGGGGAATAGCTAATGCAACAGACAAGTGGATTAGAGCCACGGATAGGACTAAAATTTCATTTCAAGCAGTCAAACATGGAGCCGACAAAGCTAGATTGCATAGAACACATAAGCTTGAAGAGCAACTGGCTCTCCTTAAAAGTGACAACACCACACAAGGTAAGGAACAATTGAGGACAGTCAAAGCCAAACTTAGGGCAGAAGCTAAAATAGCAGCCAACCAGGCAAGAATTTACACGAGATTGGTGGGCCGGAAGAGTAGACAAGGCTAATAATACCTATTTCATTAATTTTGGACTTTTTCTGTTGTTTTTGGACGAAGCCCAAAAATCCTTCCCAAATGAAAAGTTTACTTTGTGAAAATATCCTTCCCAAATCAAAATTTTACTTTTTGAAAATATTCTTCCCAAATCAAAAGTTCACTTTGTGGCACTATCATATTCACATAAAAATATTATTTTTTCAATCTATACTTTTGCACCAACATGCAAGAATTTGAAATAATCCTATATTAGAAATTCTAGCTATACCTAAGTTATTTGTTAATTTAATTATTTTTAATATTTTTCCTTGACGTGATAAATTTATAAATCCATGAAAGGAGACTTAAATATTTCATGAAAATAACATTGTCACTCGCAATATGCACAAAATTTTTAAAACTTTTGATAAATAGAAAAAAGACATGATGCCATAAGACCCAAGTTTTGTTACATTGAACCAAAGAATTATAATAGCAATTATAGCTATCATTATATGTTTACATTGAGAGACGTTGCTCTCAGCTGGAGTCTTTGTATCCAAAATGATATAGATTGAACATATGTTTACAATTTAAATTGTTGCTCTTAAAGAGCCTCAATTCATGCCATCTGCATAATTTGACTCCCCATTGTCTTATTGCTCAATGTCACAACAGGGGTGCCATCTGCATTAACTCCCACTTGTCTTGCCAAGCCTTGCCCCTTCGGTCAATTGACTCCCCATTGTCTTATTGCTCAATGTGATAGTCCCTTGCTAGGTGCCATCTGCATTAACTCCCTATTGTCTTGCCAAGCCTTGACCCTTGGGTGACATCCAGTGCATATTTTGACTCTCATTTGACATAGGAGGTGATGACTCTGATTATAATTGCTTGAATTGGCTTCTTGCCTAGTACCCAAATAAAATCCTTCAATGGACTTCAATACAAAGCTTTAATCATGGACATTCTTCATTTGTGTTGTCTCCTTCTACTTCCTCCATGGCGAGCATCCTTAAAAATTCGTGTATATGCAAAATACTTTGCTGTGGTATTTTTATTTTTCCTTCTACCTCATATCCCATGCGCTTCTTTGATTTCTTTGCCCTTGAATGCCAAGACACTATGATTGTCTCCGTCGAAACTTGAAAGACCGCTTCATCATTTGGGACCCACTCCTTCATTATACAATTAGTATACAATGTGTTGTTATCCATATTCTCCTTCTTGCCCTTTGTCTCAAACCATACCGCTGCAAATGTTGTAGCTCTCCCTTGGTCATCTCTTTGCACATCAACTACTTTTGCAACCCAAAACTTCACATTCTCATATTCATCATCCGATGGCCAAACCACAACAATCGACCTCTATATCTACTTGTGGCATAAACTCTCTCTTCTTTGGTCCACAATGGGAAAAATCTTTTGGCGAGCTTTTTAATGTGAGCTTTTTTATCATTTCCTTTGTTTTTGCGAGGTTTCTTTAGAAATCCATACATGTTTTTGTTATAAGAAAGGTGGGGAGGTTAGAAAGAGGGGGAGAGGATATAGAATATGTTCATTTTCATAGCATGTGGAAGGGGTGGAAGAGTGTATACTATGCACAAGGGGGGGGCGGATATGAGTGACAGTAGGAGGCAAAAAATTATGGAAGATATGTCCATATTCAAAGTAGAAGGGAGGAACTATGGGAGATATGTTCATTTTCAAAGTGTATAATTTGATAGATTTGACCTCATATTTGGATTCCTCGTCGAATTCCGGTCATTTTGAGTACCAACATGACCATATTCCGATAAAAATTAGAAAAATGGTGTTTTTGTCATTTTGGCCTGTTTTGGGCCTATTTTGAGTCTGCGCTATACCATTTTTCCAATTTTTATCGGAATATGGTCATGTTGGTACTCAAAATGACCGGAATTCGATGAGGAATTCAAATATGAGGTCAAATCTATCAAATTATACACTTTGAAAATGAACAAATTTCCCATATGCTCTCCCTTCCCCTTTACATTTAGGAGATGAACATAAGTTTCACATTCCTCATCCTCTCTCTCCTCCTTGCACTCCTCTTTGGATACCTTATAAGTTCCCCCTCTAACTATGATAATGAATATATGTTCCAACTCCCCTCCCCTCCCTTCTCCATGCCACTTTACCCATGCGACCATCCCTTCCCTTTTCCTTTATCTCCCCTCTCCCCCCTCTCTCCTCTTAACTGCAACCATAACCCAAACTTTCCACCCACCCCACTCCATGAAACTCTAGTTATCTCTCAAAGCTATATTCAACAATGTAAGGAAGATGTTGGAAGTAGATTCCTGTTACAAAGTGGGATGTGCATCCTCCCCCTCTCTCTCTCTCAGGTGAATGAAAAGCTCACAATATTCATGAAAATTGAAAAAAAGCTCATGACAAAAAGCTCACCAAAAAATCACACCCGTCCACAATATGGACGTGGGAGTAATGATACAAATTCATTTTCAAAGACTGGAGCCGGGCGCAAATCGTTATGAACATTTGGCCAGAACATATTGCATTCTTCCTTGACATCCTTTGAGCCTCGCATTCTCTCAAGGTCCTTTATTAAATTTCGTGTCTTATTAATTATAGTGGTAGTGTGTTCTCTCCAAGTAGGCTTCGAATCAGGATATCTCCAGAGCATTTCCTCTTTGTATGTAATAAATGCTTTTAATCCTTCTATTTCAAAGTTAGACCTCTCATTGAATTCTTGTATAGGAGCCCATGTTGGATACCTTTCCTTGCTGGGAATTGAAGTTAAGAGACTGTAAGGTTCTTTAGGTTCCCATTTTGTATCATGAGAATACTGTTGCCATTACATTACGGGTTTTTCATCTTTTAAAAAAAAATGAAAGTAGTGTGGATTGGTATGACCTGTCAATGCATCACCACCCATTTGTATGAAAGGTAGAATGAAGCTCTTCCAATCATACATTCTTTTCCTTATGACCACCAACTTGCCTGCCACATCTTCTTACCAAGTCATCTATTGTCTCCACATCCTTGCATTGAAGCTCCCTTGAGACTATGCTAAAAACCTGATCGATATCCTCATGTGTATGCCCAACATACAAAAATCCACATTCGGCCTGATTGAAGATTCGATGAGCAACTAGCATGAGTACATTCTTATTTTCTTGCCAACAATTATCAGCTTGTATTCTCAAAGTCGGTGGTAGGCGACCTTTTTCTGCACGTACATTGCGAATTGTCTTCATAATAGATGTTACAACTTGATTGCTATCATGTAGATGCAAGGAATCAATCCATATATCTGCAAAGAACTTAATTCCATGCACTAACACTCCACATAGATGTGTCTTTAGAAAGTGCTTTCCTTGTAATTTAGGTGGAGTGGCAACAAAACGAGGCAATGTTGTTGTATTTTGATCCATGCCATCTACAATAAGGCACATGTAGCCATCGGGATGAGAAATAGCTTGCTCCTTCCAAAATGCATATTTTTGTCTGGAATGTCGAATAAGGTCATGATGAGATTTTTGGTTTTTTTTGTATAATTCCCTTTGATTTGGACATGTTGCACTCTCAATCGCTCACTTTAAATCATCACAGACATTGCACTTTGACATTTTTTGCCTCCTTCAGATTTTAACATATCCAAAGTTCTTCTTCCAAAGAGTATACAAAGTATGAGAAGAAGCTACGGCATCCCCTCTTTGCCTTTGCTTTTCTGTAATAGAATCAAATACTTCGAGCTTTGTCAAGCCCATTGGAAGGTGCATTTCAGTGATCGCATCACCGTTAGGAGTTTGGTAGATATATGGGGTTGAGGTAAAGCATTTTCATGTATGAAGACTTGCAAAATTGCTGCTGCCCTGACAGTTGAGATTCTTGATTTGGACCTTCCTCTATCACTGTGAATGCTAAATTTGTTGCCGCCCTTTGCCTTGGTGACTAAATCCCAATATGTACCATGGGATAATCCAGTAATATTGCGATATGCCTTATTGCAAATATTTTTTCCATTTACGAGAGGTTTTACCTTTTGTCTTGAACTTAGCCTTTTATTGCCATTCTGAAGAAAGCAAGAGAGACTTGTGAGAAGGTATTTATTTCTTTCGCTTCCTCTTCTTTGCCACGTGTCCTCTACATTCCCTGATGTCTGCAAGATCAATGAAGCGCATACATCTTCGCTTGCAACATAGATATCCCAATGCATTTAACATGTTCTCCTCCTTCATTACTCTCTTCCTCTTTGGTTGCTTTTGTGGATCTGCCTGGATTCGCTTTCTCTTCATGCATATGTATGACCGTTTTCGTTCCTCGTGCATGTTGTTATCTATATTTATGCACTTCTTCTCCTCACATTTGTTTGTAACCAAGCATCCATGATTGGTCGTTGCATCCTTGGCCATATCACAATCAAAGTTAAATATTTAATAATCCTCTGTTGATCTCATCCTCGTTTTTAACATACTCTTAGGACCATTCAATGAATTCAATATTCTACGAGAGTATTGAGAACCTTGAAACTCTTCCACTCCTGAGAGAACATTGCTCATTGGGACATCTTGCATGGCTTTCACAAATCCACAAGCTTGATTGACACCAGGTTTGTTAATATGCATGAACTCATCCACACTTGACAAGACATCGCTATTGAAACCTTTGCCCTTCTCACTGTGCAAGAATTCATCCACCCCAGATAAGGCTTCACTTCTAAAATCATTTTGTTTCTCGGAACCAATGAACTCATCCACTCCAGATAAGATGTCACTTCTATAATTGAGTACATTGAAATCATCCACATTTGAAGTGATAGAGCCTGGCACATGGGCATGCTTTTTAGGTCCTTTGATATTGTAGTATACCTTGTCTTTATCATTGAAAACCACGTGCCTCTTTCTCATGTTTAAAAATTGCATGCTCCATCTTATATTCTTGCCTACCTCATAGTAGGGATCATATAAGGATGTTATGTTATCAACTAGACCATCATCAGTGACTTTTAGAATCCTCATCTATGCAAATGACCATTACTCCACTTGTTCAAATCCCAATACTTCACCTTCTGCTACAGTCTTATTTGCAAATGATCTCATTTGTAAAATGTCCCCTATAGTAAAATCCAAGGTGGTGCACTTTGTATTCTTGATAATGTCTGTTGCATAAGTCTCATCTTTGTCCCATGCTATAAATGATTTGTTGGATGTATTGTAGGGCATAACATCTCCAAGTGTTTCCATATCTCCACATTTATACTTTAGCTCAACATGTGCGCTAAGAATCTTTGATATAGTAATTGCCACCTTATCTTCGCCAAGTCTTCGAAAGTGGCAAACTGAATTGGGATCACTATCATGGATTGTAGCAAATGCAACTACTTCTCTTTTGCTACATAAAATCACATCCATCCCTGGAACAAAATCTATAGCCATCTCCTTTGTGAGAGTCCTTTGCAAGCAAGCAAGCAAGCTGCAGTAGCAACAATTACATAAATATTAGTCTCTTTTTAATAATCTAGTCATTTATTATAATTTTTAATTAGTACTTAATTTATTGGTGGGAAAAGTTATCCGATCAAGTACTCATCAGATGGACACGCCAAGTTATCCTTTGCATGGTCGATCGAGCATTAAATGCTATTTTTGCTTTAGTGTCATGCACATCCGTAAAAAAACATGATGCTAGGTATGTTATCCGATCAAGTACTTATGGGATGGGCACGCCACTTTGCATGTAAGTCAATTACACCTAGTTGAATGTGTTTGCAAAGTATTGTGCCCATCGGATATGCTTTGCATTGTCGATCAAGCATAAAACACCGTTTTTGCTTTAGTGTCATGCACAACCATAAAAAAACACATCCTAGGTGTGTTATTCAAACAAGTACTTCTCAGATGGGGGCTCCACTTTGCACACAAGTCAATTTCAACTAGGTTGAGGTTCGTTCAAAGCATTGTGATGATCAGATATGCTTTGCATGGCCGACAATGCATTATACACTCTTTTTTGCCTAGTGATATGCACATCCACAAAAAAACACGCCCTTAGGTGTGTTATCTGACCAAGTACTTATCGGATGGGTGTGCCTATTTGAAAACATGTGAATGCCACCTAGGTTGAGGTGTAGGAAAAGTATTGTGCCCATCGGATATGCTTTGCATGGTTGATCAAGCATTAAATACCATTTTTGCCTTGGTGTCATGCACATCCGTAAAAAAACATGCTGCTAGGTAAGTTCTTCGATCAAGTACTTATGGGATGGGCATGCCACTTTGCATGTAAGTCAATTCCACCTCGTTTAAGGTGTGTGCAAAGTATTATGCCCATTGGATATGCTTTGCATGGTCGATGCAGCATAAAACACCATTTTTGCTCTAGTGTAATGCACAACCATAAAAAAACACAATCCTAGGTGTGTTATTCAAACAAGTACTTATCGGATGGGGGCTCCACTTTGCACGCAAGTCTATTTCAACTAGGTTGAGGTGTATGCAAAGTATTGTAACCATTTTTGCCCATTGGATATTGCAAAGTATTATGCCCATTGGATATTGCTTTGCATGGTCGATCGAGCATTAAATACCATTTTTGCCTTAGTGTCATGCACATCCGTAAAAAACACTTTACTAAGTGTGTTATCCGATCAAGTACTTATGCGATTAGAATGCCACTTTGCATGTAAGTCGATTCCACTTAGTTAAAGGTGTGTGCAAACTATTATGCCCATCGGATATGCTTTGCATTGTCAATAAAGCATAAAACACCGTTTTTGCGTTATTGTCATGCACAACCATAAAAGAACACGGTCCTAGGTGTGTTATTCAAACAAGTACTTATCGGATGGGGGATCCACTTTGCACACAAGTCCATTTCAACTAGGTTGAGATGCATGCAAAGTATTGTCACCATCGGATATGCTCTACATGGTCGATTATGCATTATACAACGTTTTTCCGGTAGTGATATGCACATCCACAAAAAAACACGCCCTTAGGTATGTTATCTGACCAAGTACTTATCAGATGGGTGTGCCTCTTTGAGAAAATTTCAATACCACCTAGGTTAAGTATAGGAAAAGTATTGTGCCCATCAGATATCCTTTGCATGGTCGATCGAGCATTAAATACCATTTTTGCGTTAGTGTCATGCACATCCGTAAAAAAACACGTTGCTAGGTGTGTTCTCCGATCAAGTACTTATGCGATGGGAATGCCACTTTACATATAAGTCAATTCCACCTAGTTCAAGGTGTGTGCAAAGTATTGTGCCCATCAGATATGCTTTGCATTGTCAATCAAGCATAAAACACCGTTTTTTCCTTAGTGTCATGCACAACCATAAAAAAACACGGTCCTAGGTGAGTTAATCAAACAAGTACTTATCGGATGGGGAATCCACTTTGCACGCAAGTCTATTTCAACTAGGTTGAGATGTGTGCAAAGTATTTTCACCATCGGATATGCTCTGCATGGTCGATTACACATTATACAATGTTTTTCCGGTAGTGATATGCACATCCGCAAAAAAACACACCCTTAGGTATGTTATCTGACCAAGTACTTATCGGATGGGTGTGCCTATTTGAGAACATTTCAATACCACCTAGGTTAAGGCATAGGAAAAGTATTGTGCCCATCGGATATGCTTTGCATGGTCGATCGAGCATTAAATACCATTTTTGCCTTAGTGTCATGCACATCTGTAAGAAAACACGTTGCTAAGTGTGTTATCCGATCAAGTACTTATGCGATGGAAATGCCACTTTGCATGTAAGTCAATTCCACCTAATTTAAGGTGTGTGCAAACTATTATGCCCATCGGATATGCTTTGCATTGTCGATCAAGCATAAAACACCGTTTTTGCCTTAGTGTCATGCACAACCATAAAAGAACACGGTCCTAGGTGTGTTAGTCAAATAAGTGCTTATCAGATGGGGGCTCCACTTTGCACGCAAGTCTGTTTTAACTAGTTTGAGTGTGTGCAAAGTATTGTCACCATCAGATATGCTTTGCATGGTCAATCACGCATTATACAACGTTTTTTTGATAGTGATATGCACATCCGCAAAAAAACACGCCTTTAGATATGTTATCTGACCAAGTACTTATCGGATGGGTGTGACTCTTTGAGAAAATTTCAATACCACCTAGGTTAAGGCATAGGAAAAGTATTGTGCCCATCGGATATTCTTTGCATGGTCAATCGAGCATTAAATACCAATTTTGCCTTAGTGTCATGCACATCTGTAAAAAAACATGCTGCTAGGCGTGTTATCCCAACAAGTACTTATGCGATGGGAATGCCACTTTCAATGTTATTAAATTCCACCTAGTTGAAGGGTATTGTGCCCATCGGACATGCTTTGCATTGTGGATCAAGCATAAAACACCGTTTTTGCCTTAGTGTAATGCACAACCATAAAAAAACACAGTCCTAGGTGTGTTATCTGACCAAGTACTTATCGGATGGGTGTGCCTCTTTGAGAACATTTCAATACCACCTAGGTTGAGGCATAGGAAAATTATTGTGCCCATCGGATATCCTTTGCATGGTTGATCGAGCATTAAATACCATTTTTGCCTTAGTGTCATGCACATCCGTAAAAAAACATGCTGCTAGGTATGCTATTCGATCAAGAACATATGGGATAGGCGTGTCACTTTGCATGTAAGTCAATTCTACATAGTTGAAGGTGTGTGCAAAGTATGGTGCCCATCGGATATGCTTTGTATTGTCGATCAAGCATAAAACACCGTTTTTGCCTTTGTGTCATGCACAAGCATAAAAAAACACGGTCCTAGGTGTGTAATTCAAACAAGTACTTATCAGATGGGGGCTCCACTTTGTATGCAAGTCCTTTTCAACAAGGTTGAGGTGCATGCATAGTATTGTCACCATCGAATATGCTTTGCATGGTCGATCACGCATTGTACAACGTTTTTCCTGTAGTGATATGCACATCCGCAAAAAAACACGCCCTTAGGTGTGTTATCTGACCAAATGGGTGTGCCCCTTTGAGAACATTTCAATACCACTTAGGTTCAGGCTTAGGAAAAGTATTGTGTCCATCGGATATCGTTTGCATGTTCGATCGAGCATTAAATACCATTTTTGCCTTAGTGTCATGCACATCCGTAAAAAAACATGCTGCTAGGTGCGTTATCCGATCAAGTACTTATGCGATGGGAATGCCACTTTGCATGTAGGTCAATTCCTCCTAGTTGAAAGTATTTGCAAAGTATTGTGCCCATCGGATATGCTTTGCATTGTCGATCAAGCATAAAACACCGTTTTTGCCTTAGTGTCATGCACAACCATAAAAAAACACGGTCCTAGGTGTGTTAATCAAACAAGTACTTATCGGACGGGGGCTGCACTTTGCACGCAAGTCTATTTTACCTAGATTGATATGCGTGCAAAGTATTGTCACCATCGGATATGCTCTGCATAGTCAATTATGCATTATACAACATTTTTCTAGTAGTGATATGCACATCTGCAAAAAAACACGCCCTTAGAATGTTATCTCACCAAGTACTTATCGGATGGGTGTGCCTCTTTGCGAACATTTCAATACCACCTAAAATAAGGCATAGGAAAAGTATTGTGCCCATCGGTTATGCTTTGCATGGTTGATCGAGCATTAAATATACCATTTTTGCCTTATTGTCATGCACATCCTTAAAAAAACACGCTGCTAGGTGTGTTATCCGATCAAGTACTTATGCGATGGGAATGCCACTTTGCATGTAATTAAATTCCACCTAGTTGAAGGTGTGTGCAAATTATTGTGCCCATCGGATATGCTTTGCATTGTCCATCAAGCATAAAACACCGTTTTTGCCTTAGTGTCATGCACAACCATAAAAAAACATGGTCCTAGGTGTGTTATTCAAACTAGTACTTATCGGATGGGGGCTCCACTTTGCACGCAAGTTTTTTGCAACTAGGTTGAGGTACATGCAAAGTATTGTCACCATCGGATATGCTTTTCATGCCCGATCACGCATTATACACCGTTTTTTCCCTAGTGATATGCACATCCGTAAAAAACACGCCCTTAGGTGTGTTATCTGACCATGTACTTATCGGATGGGTGTACATATTTGTGAACATTTCAATATTACCTAGGTTGAGGCATAGGAAAAGTGTTGTGCCCATCGTATATCCTTTGCATGGTCGATCGAGCATTAAATACTATTTTTGCTCTAGTGTCATGCACATCCGTAAAAGAACACGCTGCTAGGTGTGTTATCCAATCAAGTACTTATGCGATGGGAATGCCACTTTGCAAGTAAGTCAATTCCACTTAGTTGAAGGTGTGTGCAAAGTATTGTGCCCATCGGATATGCTTTGCATTGTCAATCAAGCATAAAACACCGTTTTTGCCTTAGTGTAATGCACAACCATAAAAAAACATGGTCCTAGGTGTGTTATTCAAACAAGTACTTATCATATGGGGGCTCCACTTTGCACGCAAGTATCTTTCAGCTAGGTTGAGGTGCGTGCAAAGTATTTTCACCATCAGATATGCTTTGCATGGCTGATCACCCATTATACACCATTTTTTCCATAGTGATATGCACATCCGCAAAAAAACACGCCCTTAGGTGTGTTATCTAGCCAAGTACTTATCGAATGGGTGTGCCTCTTTGAGAACACTTCAATACCACCTAGGTTGAGGTGTAGGAAAAGTTTTGTGCCCATCGGATATCCTTTGCATGGTCGATCGAGCATTAAATACTATTTTCGTTCTAGTGTCATGCACATCCGTAAAAAAACACGCTGCTAGGCATGTTATCCGATCAAGAACTTATGGGATGGGTGTGCCACTTTGCATGTAAGTCAATTCCACCTAGTTGAAGGTGTGTGCAAAGTATTGTGCCCATCAGATATTCTTTGCATTGTCGATCAAGCATAAAACACCGTTTTTGCCTTAGTGTCATGCACAACCATAAAAAAACACGGTCCTAGGTGTGTTATTCAAATAAGTACTTATTGGATGGGGGCTCCACTTTGCACGCAAGTCCATTTCAACTAGGTTGAGACGCATGCAAAGTATTGTCACCATCGGATATGCTCTGCATGGTCGATCATACATTATACAATGTTTTTCCCAAAGTGATATGCACATCCGCAAAAACACACGCCCTTAGGTATGTTATCTGACGAAGTACTTTTCGGATGGGTGTGACTCTTTGAGAACATTTCAATACCACCTAGGTTAAGGCATAGGAAAAGTATTGTGCCCATCAGATATGCTTTGTATGGTCGATCGAGCATTAAATACCCTTTTTTCCTTAGTGTCATGCACATCCATAAAAAAACACACTGCTAGGTGTGTTATCCGATCAAGTACTTATGCGATGGGAATGCCACTTTGCATGTAGGTCAATTCCACCTAGTTGAAGTTGTGTGCAAAGTATTGTGCCCATCGGATATGCTTTGCATTGTCGATCAAGCATAAAACACCGTTTTTGCCTTAGTGTCATGCACAACCATAAAAAAACACAGTCCTAGGTGTGTTAATTAAACAAGTACTTATCGGATGGGGGCTCCACTTTGCACGCAAGTCCATTTCAACTAGGTTGAGATGTTTGCAAAGAATTGTCACCATCGGATATGCTCTGCATGGTCGATTACGCATTATACAACGTTTTTCCGATAGTGATATGCACATCCGCAAAAAAACACGCCCTTAGGTATGTTATCTGACCAAGTACTTATCGGATGGGTGTGCCTATTTGAGAACATTTCAATACCACATAGGTTAAGGTGTAGGAAAAGTATTGTGCCCATTGGATATGCTTTGCATGGTCGATCGAGCATTAAATACCATTTTTGCGTTAGTGTCATGCACATCCGTAAAAAAACACGCTGCTAGGTGTGTTATCTGATCAAGTACTTATGCGATGGGAATGCCACTTTGCATGTAAGTCAATTCCACCTAGTTGAAGGTGTTTGCAAAGTATTGTGCCCATCGGATATGCTTTGCATTGTCGATCAAGGATAAAACACTGTTCTTGCCTTAGTGTCATGTACAACCATATAAAAACACGGTCCTAGGTGTGTTATTCAAACAAGTACTTATTGGATGGGGGCTCCACTTTGCACGCAAGTCTGTTTCAACTAGGTTGAGGTGCGTACAAAGTATTGTCACCATCGGATATGCTTTGCATGGCCGATCATGCATTATACACCGTTTTTCCCCTAGTGATATGCACATCCGCAAAAAAACACGCCCTTAAGTGTGCTATCTGACCATGTACTTATTGGATGGGTGTGCCTCTTTGAGAACATTTCAATACCACCTAGGTTGAGGTGTAGGAAAAGTTTTTGCCCATCGGATATCCTTTTCATGGTCGATCGAGCATTAAATAGTATTTTTGCTCGTGTCATGCACATCCGTAAAAAAACACACTGCTAGGTATGTTATCCAATCAAGCACTTATGGGATGGGCGTGCCGCTTTGCATGTAAGCCAATTCCATGTAGTTGAAGGTGTGTGCAAAGTATTGTGTCCATCGGATATGATTTGCATTGTCGATCAAAGATAAAACACCGTTTTTGCCTTAGTGTCAAGCACATTTGTAAAAAAACATGGTCCTAGGTGTGTTATCGGATCAAGTACTTATCTAACCAACACGCCACTTTTCATGCAACTCAATAACACCTAACTTGAGGTGGGGGCAAAGTATTGTGCCCATCGGATGTACTTTGCATGGTATATCACATAATAAACTCCGTTTGTGCCTCAATGTCATGCACAACCATAAAAAAACACACTTTTAGGTGTGTTATCCGACCAACTGCTTATCAAATGGGTGTACCACTTTGCATGCAATGCAATACCACAATTGTTGAGACTCATGCAAAGTATTGTGCCCATCGAATATGCTTTGCATTATCGAACAAGCATTAAACACTGTTTTGGGCCTTAGTGTCATGCACAACCGTCAAAAAATGCGGTCCTAGATGTGTTATTCGACTAAGTACTTATGGGATGGGCACGCCACTTTGCATGTAAGTCAATAATACCTAGGTTGAGATGTGTACAAAGTATTGTGACAATCAGATATGTGTTGCATTGTCGATTAAGCATAAAACAACGTTTTTGCCATAGTGTCATGGACAACAACCAATAAAAAACATGGTCATAGGTGTGATATTCTAAAAAGTACTTGTCAGATCGGGGAGCCACTTTGCAAGAAAGTCAATTTCAACTAGGTTGATGTGTGTGCATAGTATTGTGTCTATCGGTTATGCTTTTCATGGGGGATCACACATTATACACCGTTTTCCCCCTAGTGTTATGCACATTCGTCAAAGAACACGCTCTTAGGTGCATTATCATACAAAGTACTTATTGAATGGGAATTCCACTTTGCATGGAACACCATACCACCGATTTTGAGGCATGTGCAAAGTATTGTGCCCATCGGATATGCTTTATATGGTAGATTGAGTATTAAATACCGTTTTCGCCT
Organism: Dipteris shenzhenensis; assembly: GCF_047967505.1. Classification (NCBI taxonomy): domain Eukaryota; kingdom Viridiplantae; phylum Streptophyta; class Polypodiopsida; order Gleicheniales; family Dipteridaceae; genus Dipteris; species Dipteris shenzhenensis. The sequence goes on from NC_141616.1 coordinate 26,323,269, forward strand.
TGGTGTCATGTAGAACCATCAAAAAACATGATCCTATGTGACGCTCCAATTTTGTATATGAAATATTTTGGAATATATATCACAGATAGTGTTCAAAAAAGGATGGTTTTGATGTTTTGAAGGTTTTGGGAAAGTTTGGTGTTGGTCGAAAAATTTTGGTTTTTGTCCATTATGGTGTCGGCTGGATTTTGCGGCTTGATTTTGAGTTGGTTAGAGAAATAATTTGAAGAAACTTTGTATGAGAGAGTTTTAGATCTTGTTGAGTAGAAAAACTTTGTCCAGTGAAAAATTTGTGGTTCACTCGTTTGTATGCCTGTATGGAAGTCAGAAGTTGCTAACAAAGTGGTTTTTAGCTAAAAGTGCATCTAGATTTCCGTGCCAAGAGTTGCAGGTATTAGACGGAGGTCGAGATGGAAGAATTAGCCATGAAAGGTGGACGCAAAGGGAAAGAAGAGGGTCCGATCTTCGAGATGAGCTATTGAGCTTCTCCATTTGATCTACGAGGCAGGTGTGGTGATGCGCCGAATGCGTTTGCTATCATAAGCGCATGCTAAAAGAAGGTGAAAAGCACACGCACGCTTTTCGAGAAAAGCTATTTTTGGCTGATTTTGGAGTCATGAAAGGCTATAAAAGAAGAGGAGATCGTGAGAAGGAGAACACACAATCCAACGTACGCATATCGAGGCTATACGAAAGAGAAGAGAAGGCACGCATCTCAAGGTTGCTCGAGCGAAGAGAAGGCACGCATATCGAGGCGCTACGAAAGTGACAATAAAGCGCACGCAAATCGAGGAAGCACAAAGAAGAAGATACAATCAAGATCTTTTGAGTGTGAGAGTGAGAGTGAGAGTGTGATTGAGATTTGATCTTTTGATCATTTGATTTGAACATCTTCATGCGAGTGAGAGTGAGAGTGAGATAGCTTGGGGGTGGACGGGTGGTATCGAGCTCCTTCACGGAGTGATTCTTCTCCAAAATTATTGTAAAGACTCATCAGTTTGATTCATACTAGAATCTCTCTTCTTGTTTATTCATGATTATTATCTTGCTACAAATTTGAGCGTGATTGTGAAAGAACGGTGCCTGACAAGTGGTATCAGAGTGCAGTTTCGATGGCAGACAAGGAGGCAATTATGAAGAAACTAGAAGAACAAGATTCATTGATTTGAAGGCTAACCATGGATTTAAATAGATTATCCAAAGGAAAAGGTGTAGCGGATGATGGAGCTAGTGGTGGTGCTGCTGGCAGAAATTTAGAAGATAAAGAGGTCTATGTCGAGCTTGGTGCCAGGGTACTGAGTCAAAGGAGACAAAGAGGTGAGGAAAATGTTGCTGAATCTACTCTTTTGCAAGTTTTTAAGAAAGCGAAACTCTCTGAATTTGATGGTGAGAAGAAGACCGGGGAAGATTTGGAAGCGTGGCTCGAAGAACTTGAAGATTTCTTTGCCCTACGAGAGTTTGATGAAGCGGGAAAGGCTAAGATCGCGGCACTACAGTTATGTGGAGTTGCAAAACTATGGTGGAAGTTGCATGTGCAAATCCGACAACGTCAAGATCAACCCATCACATGGGCTAAATTCAGCACTGCAGTTGAAAAGAGGTATTGTTCTCCACATTATTATATGGAAAAGAAGATGGAGTTCTATAATTTTAAGCAAGTACAAGAGGGAAAACATAATCTCTCTATGGATGAGTATAAAGAGATTTTCCTGCAATTACATAAGTACACACCTGAGGTCACAGGTGAAGCTCTTACTCACAAATTTGTGGAAGGGCTTAAGGAAGATCTTTTATATATGATAAAAGGAACAGGATCAAGTGATTTCTTGGATGCTGTGGCTAAGGCCGAAAACTTTGAAAAGATGGAAGAATATAACCTAAGAAAGATAGCAAAATCAAGGTTCATTCCAACAGGTCATCATTTTCAAGGGTCACAAGGTTCAGGTATGCCTCAACGAAAACTTGATTATTCGAATATGCCTAGATTTCAAGAGAGGAGTAGCCAACCTGGGTACAATCAAGTGGGAAGGCCAAATAACTGAAATCAGAATTAGAATTAGAATCAAAATCAAAATCAAAGAAATAAAGGAGTTTCAAATCAGAAAACCCAAGAAAATGCACCTTGGAAAAGTGATCCAGAGTTTATTGAATGGGCAAGAAGATTGGGATTATGTTTTCGATGTGGTGAACAAGGTCACCGAACATTTGAGTGCCCAAATAAAGCAAAATTTAATTTTATGAAACGAGCAAAGACGAATCAGATGAATCCAACCATCGACGAAGCGGGGGACAAAGGTAAGTGCTTGGAACCTATGAGATGTATGGCATTTTCCACAACTCATATGCATGCATCTGTGATTAAAGTGATGGGGAAAATTGGGAATCAAAACATAAGTTTTCTTATTAACTCCGGTAGCACTCATTGTTTTATATCCCCGAAATTCCTCAAGACTCTAAACGTAGAAATTAGGGATCAAGTCAGAAGACCAGTCCAACTTGCTAATGGAAAATTACATTATACTCAAGGGCTTCTAGAAAATCTTTCCTTTAGTTTAGCACAGAGGAAGAGTAAGGGAGATTTTTATGTTATTGAGATGGAGAAGTGTGACGCTATTATTGGAATGGATTGGTTAAATGTAAACAAAGCAGTTATTGATTGTGGAGAAAGGACCATTAGTTTTCTTAATGAAGATGGCAAAGATAAAATTATTCAAGGAGAAGAAAGAGATAGTAAAGCTTCTCTCATATCAGCCATGAAATTGCTACAAGGAGTAAGATAGGGCTGTGACACATTCCTCGTCTTTGCTGATAAGTTAAAGGAGGGAAGTGAAGATGAGACAGTACCACACTATGTTACAAAACTCCTTGAAGAATTTTCTGATGTGTTTCCTGATGATTTACCTGGGATGCCACCGCCTAGACATCTTGACCATGCTATAGAGTTAGAACCAGGCACAAGTCCTTATTGTCGGGCTCCCTATAGATTTAATGTGGATGAACTAAAGGAGTTAAAGCTTCAACTGGATGACTTGTTAAAGAAAGGGTTTATAAAGCCTAGCGTTTCTCCTTGGGGTGCTCCAATCTTATTTCAAAAGAAAAAGGATGGAACTTATAGGATTTGCATTGACTATAGAGGATTGAATCGGCATACTATAAAGAATAAGTACCCTCTACCTCACATTGATGAATTGTTGACTCAATTGAATGGTGCCATAGTGTTCTCTAAAATTGTTTTGCGATCTGGTTATCATCAGATTTGTATTAAGGAGGAGGATATTCCTAAAACTACTTTTAGAACTCGCTATGGACATTATGAATTTATTGTGCTTGCTTTTGGCTTGACCAATGCACCCGCTACCTTCATGTGTCTAATGAATGATGTATTCTGTGAGTATTTAGATGACTTCATTCTCGTTTTCTTGGACGACATTTTTGTATATTCCAAGAATGGGGAACAACATGAACAACATCTAAGGAAAACACTTGAAAAGTTACGGGAGCATAAACTTTATGGGAAAAAGAGCAAATGTTTCTTCGCTAAAGACAAGCTTGTGTATTTGGGTCGTGTGATTTCAAAAGATGGTATTCATATTGATCCTAACAAAGCAAGGCTTATTTCGGAGTGACCTAGACCAAAAAATGTAAGGGAGGTAAGAGGCTTTATTGGCTTAGCACAATTTGAGAGAAAACATATCAAAGATTTCTCAAAACTAGCCTCTCCACCTACTGATTTGACAAAACTTGACAAGCAGTTTACATGGATGGAGAAGTGTCAACAAGCTTTTGATACTATAAAAGACAAAGTGGCTGAAAATTGTATTCTCAAGATACCCGAGATGGGTAAACCTTTCGTATTGACATGTGATGCTAGTGGTACCCAACTTGGATGTGTACGTTCTCAAGATGGTCGTGTAGTGGAATATGAGTCTCGAAAATTAAGGAAGCATGAAGAGAACTATCCCACGCATGATCTCGAATCGGCTGTGATTGTTCATGCATTGAAACATTGGAGACACTTTCTACTTGGTGTAAAGTTCAAACTTCGAACGGATCATGAGAGTTTGAAGTACCTCTTCACTCAATCATTATTGAATAATAGGCAAAGAGGATGGATGAATATTCTTTCCGAGTATGACTTTGAGATTGAGTACATTGAGGGAAAGGAGAATAGGGTGGCTGATGCTTTAAGTAGAAGACCTTTCGCGAATTCCATCACCCTTATTCGTTCCGATCTTGCAGAAAACATTGGAAATGAACTTGAACATGATGTTTTTTATGCACCTATTCTTCAAAAGATTGCTCAAACATCTTGTGAAAAGATTGAAGGAAAGTTTCATTTGGTGAATGGTAATTTAAATTGCCATGATAGACTTTGTGTACCATCTGATTCACCTTTGAGATGGAAAATCTCATGATGCTCCATTTTTGGGACATGTTGGATATAACAAAACATACAGTAAGGTTCGAAAATCATTTTATTGGCCTGCACTAAAGCGTGATGTTCGTCGTTATGTCCAAGAATGCTTACAATGTCAACAAGTGAAGGTGGAACAACATAAGTTGCCTGGTAAGATGCAACCTTTGGATATACCTTTCAAGAAGTGGGAATCAATATCCATGGATTTTATTACTAAACTACCTACAACTCGAGGGGGATATGATACCATTTTTGTCGTCATTGATCGTCTTACCAAAATGGCACATTTCTTTCCTATGAAAAAGACTGATGGTGCTCTTGAGGTAGCTAAATTGTTTGTGAAAGAAATTTTCCGATTGCATGGGATGCCTAAAAGTATTGTGTCAGATAGGGATTCCAAATTTACTTCTAATTTTTGGAAGGCCACATTCAAAGCAATTGGGACAGAGCTTAAGATGAGTACAGCTTTTCACCCACAAACAGATGGAGAAACTGAAAGGGTTAATCACGTACTTGAGGATATGCTTCGAATGTATGTTAATGAGAAGCAAACAAATTGGAAAGAATTCCTATCCTTAGCCGAGTTTGCTTATAATAGTTCATGGCATAGCTCCATTCAAATGACTCCATTTAAAGCCATGTATGGTCAGAATTGCCACACTCCTGTGAATTTTACGGATCCTCAAAATAGAGTCGAAGTGTCTAGACAAATGCTTGAGAGGATGGATGAGGAAGTGAAACTGATTCGAAAGAGCATTCAAAGAGCACAAGACAGGCAAAAGCATTACTATGATAAGAAGCGGTCTTTCCGCGAATTTCAGATTGGGGAGAAGGTATTTCTGAAAGTAATACCTAAATACAGTAATCTAATCCTTGGGAAAGATAGAAGACTCTCACCTCGTTTCGCAGGACCTTTTAAAATCTTAAAGAGGGTGGGAACGCTTGCATATCAACTTGAACTACCTGAGAACATAAAAGTGCATCCTGTTTTCCATGTCTATCTATTGAAATCTTATGTTGCCAACCCAACTCATATTTTGCAGGACAAGTCTAGGATCATGGAGGATGGGATTTTGAAAGTCGAACCTGAATATATATTGGATAAGAACATGAAGCAGCTTAAGAATAGAACAATAGAAGAAGTTTTGGTTAAGTGGGATGCTTATCATGTACAAGATGCTTCATGGGTAGACTTAGATGCCTTACTTGCTGAGTTTCCTTCATTTAAACTCTGAGGATAGAGTTCCTGAAGAGGGAACGGATGTGACGCTCCAATTTTGTATATGAAATATTTTGGAATATATATCACAGATAGTGTTCAAAAAAGGATGGTTTTGATGTTTTGAAGGTTTTGGGAAAGTTTGATGTTGGTCGAAAAATTTTGGTTTTTGTCCATTATGGTGTCGGGTGGATTTTGCAGCTTGATTTTGAGTTGGTTAGAGAAATAATATGAAGAAAATTTTTATGAGAGAGTTTTAGATCTTGTTGAGTAGAAAAACTTTGTCCTAGTGAAAAATTTGTGGTTCACTCGTTTGCATGCTTGTATGGAAGTCAGAAGTTGCTAACAAAGTGGTTTTGAGCTAAAAGTGCATCTAGATTTCCGTGTCAAGAGTTGCAGGTATTAGACGGAGGTCGAGATGGAAGAATTAGCCATGAAAGGTCAATGCAAAGGGAAAGAAGAGGGTCCGATCTTTGAGATGAGCTATTGAGCTTGTCCATTGGATCTATGAGGCAGGCGTGGTGATGCTTCGAATGTGTTTGCTATCATAAGCGCATGCTAAAAGAGGTGAAAAGCACACGCACTTTTCGAGAAAAGCTATTTTTGGCCGATTTTGGAGGTTTTTTGCGGCTTATTTTGGAGTCGTGAAAGGCTATAAAAGACGAGGAGATCGTAAGAAGGAGAACACATAATCCAACGCATGCATATCAAGGCTGTACGAAAGAGAAGAGAAGGCATGCATCTCGAGGTTGCTTGAGCGAAGAGAAGGCACACATATTGAGGCGCTACGAAAGTGACAATTAGCGCATGCAAATGAAGGCAACGCAAAGAAGAAGATACGATCAAGATATTTTGAGAGTGAGAGTGAGAGTGAGAGTGTGATTGAGATTTGATCTTTTGATCATCTAATTTGAACATCTTCATGCGAGTGAGAGTGAGATAGCTCGGGGGTGGACGGGTGGTATCGAGCTCCTTCACGGAGTGATTCTTCTCCAAAATTATTGTAAAGACTCATCAGTTTGATTCATACTGGAATCTCTCTTCTTGTTTATTTGTGATTATTATCTTGCTACAATTTTGATCGTGATTATGAAAGAACGGTGCCTGACATCCTAGGTGTATTTTTCAAACAAGTACTTATCGGATGGGGATGCCACTTTGCACACAAGTCAATACTGCCTAGGTTGAGGAACGTGCAAAGTCTTGTGTCCATTGGATATGCTTTGCATAGTCGATCGCACATTATACACCATTTTGTTCCTAGTGTTATGCATAATCGTCATAAAATACGTTTGCAGGTGTGTTATCCAAACAAGTACTTATGGGATGAGTGCACCACTTTGTATGCAAGTCAATACGACCTAGGTTGAGTTGTGTACAAAGTTTTGTGCCCATCAGAGAAATGTAGATGCGATAATATTAGAAAATTCTCGGTATGTGTATATGTGTGTGTGAGTGGCAAACAATTTTGATACAACAAAATAAACACCTAGTGCACAAATTATGCACTTCATACCTTGAGTATTGTTTCAAAATAAAAGTTGAAATAAGCTTGTTGATGAGGATAAATACGCCCTTGTAAATATGCCCTTGAATAAAAGCACAGTTGTTTGTATGACCACAATAGGATCGCTTTGACACCTGTGATTTTGCCCACATGTAAGTTTGCAAATAGTATAAAAAATCATATAATAATATATTAATAGTTTGCAAATGTGTATAGTAAGTGAGTAATGGGAAGTGGACATGGGAGTGAGGAGGGAGGAGTGGAATGAGAGAGGGGAAGTAATAGGGGTGTATGATAATAAGTATAAAAAATAGTATAATAATATATTAATAGTTTTCAAATGGCAAGTGAGTAATGGGAAGTGGAAGTGAGAGTGGGGAGGGAAGAATGGAATGGGAGAGGGGGAGCTAATAGGGGAGTAGGATAATAAGGGAGTGAAATGAGTGAGGGGAGTTAATAGGGGATGAAAAAGAGGAGGGTGAGATGGGAAATATGGGATTTTGGGAAATGGGAGGAGTATGGGACGTGGTGGAAATGTGGGATGGGAGTGGTGGCAATGAAAGAGGAAGAAGAAATGGATGGGGGGAGGGCCAATGGAAGATTGGGATGAGGGATGGGGGTCCAATGGGAGAGGGGGAGTAATGGGAGCCAATGGGAGAGGGGAGAAATGAAAAACCAATAGGAGAGAGGGGAGGAATGGAAAGCCAATAGGAGAGGAGGAGGAAAACCTAATTTTTCTTATATATAGTCTTCCTTCTTCATTCATTCTCCCCTCATTTCATTCATTGAAGCAAGAAAGCAAGAAAGCAAGGACGAGCAAGAAAGCAAGGAAGGAAGAGCAAGAAAGCAAGAAAGAGCAAACTTACAAACTTTTTGTAAATTTTTTTGATTAATTCTTTATCTAGATTTTTTTCAAAAATTTTAAAGAGAGAGAAAGAAAGAAAGAGAGAGAGGAACTAGAGAGAGAGAGAGAAAGTTTAGAGAGAAGGAGAGAAGCCTTGGAGGAAGAGGAAAGTGGAGGGGGATGAGAGGGAGGAAAGGAGGGAGGGAGGAGCCAAGGAGGGAGGGAGGAGCGACGAAAGAGGGGAGGGAGAGAGGGAGGGAAGAGCGGAGGTAGGGGGAGAGAGGGAGGGAGGTAGGAGGAGGGAGGAAGAGGGAGGGAGGAGGGGGGCATAGGGGAGGCGAGAGGCGGGAGAGGGGGATCCTGGCAGCTGCGGCGGCTACCAGGGGGAGGCGAGAGGGAGGGGAGGGAGGGGAGGGAGAGAGAGAGGAGGGAGGGGAGGGAGCGGGGGGCGGCGGAAGAGGCAGGCGAGAGGCGGGAGGGGGGGAGAGGCGAGAGGGCACTAGGGGGAGGCGAGCGGGAGGGGGGGAGGCGAGAGGCAGGAGGGGGGGCATCCTAGTAGCCGCGGCCGCCACGGGAGGCGAGCGGGAGAGGGGGGGAGGCAAGAGACAAGAAGGGGGGAGGCGAGAGGTGGGAGGGGGGGAGCCTTGGCGACTGTGGCCGCTAGGGGGAGGCGAGCAGGAGAGGGGGGGAGGCGAGAGGCGAGAGGGGAGGGGAGGCGAGGGGGGGGCATCCTAGCGACCACAGCGGCCAGGGGGAGGGGAGCGAGAGAGGGGGGGATGAGCGGGAGGGGGGCATCCTGGCGGCTGCGGCCGCCAGGGGGAGGCGAGCGGGAGAGGGGGCCAGGGGAGGCGAGAGATGGGAGGGAGGGGGAGGTGAGAGGCGGGAGGGGGGGCATCCTGGCGGCCGCGGCCACCAAGGGGAGGCGAGCGGGAGAGGGGGGGACAGGAGGGGGGGCATCCTAGCGGCCGCGGCCGCCAGGGGGAGGCAAGCAGGAGAGGGGGGGAGGCGAGAGGCGGGAGGGGGGGCAAGGCAAGGGGGGGCATCCTGGCGGCCATGGCCACTAGGGGGAGGGGAGCGAGAGGGGGGGACAAGTGGGAGGGGGGGCATCCTGGCAGCAGCGGTCGCCAGGGGGAGGCGAGCAGGAGAGGGGGGGAGGCGAGAGGTAGGAGGGGGGAGGCGAGGGGGGGGCATCCTAGCGGTCGCGGCTGCCAGGGGGAGGGGAGCGGGAGAGGGGGGGATGGGAGGGGGGCCATCCTGGCAACCGTGGCCACCAGGGGGAGGCGAGCGGGAGAAGGGGGGGAGGCGAGAGGTGGGAGGGGGGTCCTGGTGGCCGAGGCTGCCAGGGTGAGAGAGAGAGGAGGGACGGGAGGGACGGGAGGGAGGAAGAGGGGGGGTTCTGGCAGCCGCTGCCGCTAGGGTGAGAGAGAGAGGAGGGAGAGAGAGAGGAGGGAGGGGAGGGAGAGAGAGAGAGAAGGGGGGGTCCTGGCGACTGCAGCCACCAGGGTGAGAGAGAGAGGAGGGAGGGGAGGGAGGGAGAGGGGGGGTCCTGGCGACCATAGCCACGAGGGTGAGAGAGAGAGGAGGGAGAGAGAGAGGAGGGAGGGGAGGGAGAGAGAAAGCGAGAGAGAGAGAGAGTGAGAGGGGGGGGTCCTAGCGACTGCGGCCGCCAGGGTGAGAGGGAGGGGAGAGGAGGGAGGGGAGGGAGAGAGAGGGGAGAGGAGGGAGGGGAGGGAGAGAGAGAGAGAGGGGGGGTTCCTGGCAGCCACGGCCGTCGAGTGAGAGGGAGGGGAGGGAGAGAGAGAGAGGGAGGGGTTTGCGGCCCCCGGGTGAGAGGGAGGGGAGGTGAGAGGGAGGGGAGGGAGAGAGAGAGAGAGAGGGGGGTCCTAGCAGCCGCGGCCGCCAGGGTGAGAGGGAGGGGAGGGAGAGAGAGAGAGAGAGGGGGGGTCCTAGTGGCCGCGGCCGCAGGGTGAGAGGAGTGAAGAAAAGGGAGGGGAGAGAGAGAGTGGAGTGAGGGGAGGGAGGGGAGGGAGAGAGAGAGAGAGGGGGGGGAGGGGAGAGAGAGAGAGAAGGAAGAGAGAGAGAGAGGACTCCTAGGGGCTGCGGCCCCGAGGGATGAGAGGAGAGTTAGAGGAGTAATGGAGGGAGAGGAATGAGGGAGGGAGAGGGGTGAGAAGACATGATGGAAAGGGAAACACTAGTAGAGAGAGAAGAGAGATGAGAAGACTTTAGGGAGAGGGGAAGGTAAGCGACTAGAGAGAGAGGAGAGATGAGAAGACTTGAGGGAGAGAGGAAGGTACGCGACTAGAGGAAGGTTGGGAAGGTATGGGACT